>NC_033634.1:900890-965884 GCF_001540865.1 Ananas comosus | reverse complement strand
GAAAGAATAGCAGACTGAAATTTTTCAAACCAAGCTCGGGGAGCTTGTTTAAGGCCATATAAAGCCTTCCGTAGCCGGCAAACATGACCAGATGAATGGGAAAGACCAGGAGGTGGTTGCATATAAACTTCTTCATGAAGATCCCCATGTAAGAAGGCATTTTTGACATCAAGTTGATAAAGAGGCCAGCTACGAGAGGCAGCAAGAGCAATAAGGATGCGAACAGAGGTCATCTTAGCAACAGGGGCGAATGTCTCCTCATAATCAATGCCATATTCTTGAGAGAACCCTCGAGCAACTAAACGGGCTTTATAGCGATCAATTGAGCCATCAGAATTTGTCTTGACTTTATAAATCCACTTACAACATATTGGAGTCTTGCCCGGCGGGAGAGGAACTAGTTCCCAAGTACCAGTACGATGAAGGGCAGTAAGTTCGGTGGTCATTGCATCTCGCCATTCAGGAATGGAAACGGCCTGGCGATATGTACGGGGTTCCTGGATATTAGAGATGGCTGCAAAGAAAGCATGATATCGTGGAGAAAAAGAAGGAGAGGCAAGACAACCAAAAAATTGTGTTGGGCGGCGAGTACGCAGTGGATAGCGACGCTCAGCAGTCGTTTGATCGTCGGAAGGAACAGTAATTGGTGGGTCGTCATGTGGTGCCGGTACTATAGAAACTTCTGCAGAAGACGAAGATTCAGTGGGCGGAGCGACAATTCGTTGGGGCTCTTCGGGAGAAGATGTGGTGGTCGACGAAGAATTAACAAGAAATGAAAGATCAATAACAGAAGGTGAAGAAACGGCAGAAGTATCAACGCTTAACTTAGATTGAGCATAATATGATACATGTTCAAGAAAAATGACATCTCGAGAAATTCGCATGCGGCGAGCAGTAGGATCATAACATCTGTACCCTTTATGCTCAAGACTATATCCTAAGAAAACACAAATTGACGATTTTGGAGTTAATTTGGTTCGTTCATGCGGAGGCAAAAGAACAAGACAAGTACATCCAAAAACACGCAAATGAGTATAAGATGGTGATTTAGCATACAATCGCTCACTAGGAGAAACGCCGGAGAAAAGACTGGAGGGCATAATATTAATCAGATAAACTGCGGTAGAAACCGCATCTGCCCAAAATTGTTTAGGCACAGACCCATCAATTAGAAGAGATCGAGCGGTTTCAAGGATATGTCGGTGTTTACGCTCAGCAACACCATTCTGTTGAGGAGTATAAGGACAAGAGAGTTGTGGCAAAGTACCATGCTTAGCGAGAAGTTGGCGAAATTCATTTGAAAGATACTCGCCACCAGAATCAGAGCGGAAAGTTTTAATAGTGGCACCAAATTGAGTTTGAACCATGGCAGCGAAATTTTGATACAGTTGAAAAAGTTCAGATTTGTTATGCATAAAATAAACCCAGGTAAAGTGTGAGTAATCGTCAATGAAAATAACATAATATTTATTTCCAACACGAGTTGATATAGGCGCAGGTCCCCAAACATCAGAGTGAATAAGATCAAATGGTGCACTTGAAATAGAATTGCTAACAGGAAAAGTTTTAACGGAATGTTTAGCAAGTTTGCATCCAATGCAAGAAACAGATTCGGAATTAAAAACAGGACCTAATACACCACTACGAACTAAAACAGTAAACTTATCAGAAGAAAGATGACCGAGACGACGATGCCAGAGATCAGAATTTGAAGTTGTAGCAATATTTGCTGAATTAATTTTAGGAGGAAGATGCAGATAGTCCATGTAGTACAGGCAGTCACGTCTATGACCCTGTCCAATCAAAGTCCCGGTCCGACGATCCTGCACAAGACAAGAAGAAGAATCAAAGGTCACTGTGCAATCATGATCAGTAATTTGGCTGACAGATAGTAAGTTAAGAGAAAGTCGAGGTATATGTAGGACAGAGGGAATAGTAAAGCGTCCTGAAGTATCAGATTTAGGTGAAACAACGCCACTATTATTGACAGAAAGAGAGGTACCATCAGCAGTAAAAATATGTGAAGGTGAATTTAATTGAGAAGGTGAAGAAAGTAAAGAAGCATGTGGTGTCATATGAAATGATGCGCCTGAGTCTAAAATCCAGGAATGTTCCGAAGTACCTCCAGGACCAGTCATACCAAAACCTGATGGCGTAGATGAAAAGATAGAGGGGGACTGCCCTGACGAAGTGGATGGAGTCAATTGGTGTTGCTGAAACATCTGCAGTAGTTGAGGAAGACTCAATTGAATAGTTGAAGGTTGCTGCTCTGTAGATGACGCGTTGTTGACCGGAGGAACAGAAGGAGCAGATGCAACAGTAGGCATATTACGAGAGGATCGTAAATGCTGATCTGCCCATTTCTTTTTCCGGCAATCTTGAATTGAGTGACCCCAAAGATGACAGTAACGACATTGAATGCTTCGTTTGTCTTTTCTAGTACCAGGATTTGGAATGTAACTAGAAGGCGGTTGATGATAAGTAGGCGCTGGCACGGGAGGTGGACTTGCAGGACCATGAGCAGCAAGAACGTTAGGCATTGCGGAAGAAGAGGAACTCAAAACTCGAAGACGTGTCTCCTCAGCAATCAATTCCGCGAGAGCCACATCAATAGTAGGGAAGGGAGTTCGATGGAGTAGTTGGCCACGTAATGCTTCAAACTCAGGTCGTAGGCGCATAAGAAACTGGAACAATCGTTGTTGATCACGCACCTGCTTTTGCTTGACAGTACACTGACAAGCTGAGCAAGTGCGACACAAGGGTTCATCCATGGTCGCCAGTTGACGCCAACGAGCCTGCATAAAACTGTAAAACTCTTGGATACTACGCTCACCTTGATGAGCCATGGAGATCTCTTGAAACTCAGCATATGATTGAGCATAACTAGACTGCTCATACATCTGCCGAAGAAGAGACCACATCTGGTGAGCGGTGGACAAATTGATAAGCTGCATCCGAATGTCTATGTTTACCGATGTAGAAATAATTCCACGAGCACGTCGATCAGCAACGAGCCAGTCCTTGAGTTTGGAATCATCGGTTGGTGGACCAGCACCATCAATATGTCCAGTAAGATCGAGAGCATCAAACAAGAGTTGAATGGACACCGACCATTCACGATAATTAGGCCCGGAGAGTTTAACATCGAGCTGGGCAATAGTCGATGCAGGAACCTGTACAGGCGGCATTGATGGAGGTGTCGGTGTAGGAACCTGTACAGGCGGCATCGATGGAGGTGCGGATGTCATGACAGAATTAGGTCGAGAGATACCGGCGGCGATCTTGTGACGACGAGCTTTTGCGTATTAAGCTAGTCGCGCTCTGATACCATGAAACAAAGAATAATTGGAGAAGAAAATATATTTCTTTCTGATTTAATAAATTACAAAAGACCTCTTTATATAAACAGAGATCAAGCTAATACATGGTGAGTTGTGAATTGGTAAGAAAACTAATATAGTATACACTAATATAAGGAATGCATAATCTCCTGTACAAAGAAATATTTATATAAAGTAACAGATAGGACTAAGCTTAATTATTTAATTAATTAAAACTGTATAAAACATGCATATTTAATTATTTACCTTTGGACTTCAACAGTATTAATTTGTATGTTACAAGGTATTAATAACAGCCACAAATCCTCCATTGATTAACTTCGATCACATATTAATTAATTAGTAGAAAAACTACATGCGTACGTACGTACATAGGAGGACACATGATTCAAATCTCACATGATTCAAATCTCCAGTGAAGACGCAATTTGATATTTTTCAATATCAAATTAAAAGTCATCAAATCTACAGCACCCCCGAGAAAAATTAATACAAGGAAAAAACAATTAGGCTACATACTATCTGAAAGAAGTAGAAACTCTGGAATAGCTTTAACACTTCCGTTCATGTGGGTATGAAATCATGTGAACCATACTATGTAACTAAAATAGACTGATCTAATGAAAGATAATTTAGTAATATAAGGTAATAATTAGTAATGTTAGTTAATTATGATCTTGACAACAAACATAATGCATGCATGTGTTAAGTATTAATTAATGAAGATACATGCAGTTTCCTTTCTTTCCTCTCTCATTCTAACCACCCATCAAATTTGATCGGTGGTTAGAAAATTAGAAGCACAAGAACTATTGTGTCATATATATATATATATATATATATATAATTACCATACTTTTCTGAAATCTTGGGTTAACTGTTCAAATTAATTGAACTTTAATTGTGATAACAACGAGCATGTTTGACTGGACCCGGTCAGAATATAGGTTAGACACCTCACCATCTTAGTTAATTCATATAAAGAAGATGTAACAGCTAGGTAGCTAGCTTATTAGTTATAATATATATATGATCGATCCACACACATGTACATTATGTATGTTTGGTAGCATATATTGCCTAACTTGTGATTACTAAAGCTCCTTATATATATGCCATAAATTATCACATCACAAGCTTTTGTGAAGGATAGGAACTGTGGGGGGGAGAGGTAGAGATGAGAGGATTGGAGAGGAGAGGGGTGAGGCAGTATAACAGATCCAACGTGCCTCGCATGCGGTGGACGGAGGAGCTCCACCGCCGCTTCGCTGATGCCGTCGATTCCCTCGGAGGACCAAACAGTATGTTTTCATTACCAACCTTTTGAGAGATTAGTATATATGTAGTTGCTCTTCTTTTCATGTTTGCTCTCTCTCTCTCTCTCTCTCTCTCTCTCTCTCTCTTAAAACTCAAAATATGCGTACACTTACACATGAGAAACCAAAATAATAAGAGAAGTCCTCAATCAATTGATAGAGCTTAATTTTAAATGGTTTGTACTTCTCTCTCTCTCTCTCTCTCTCTCTCTCTCTCTCTCTCTCTATCTATCTATCTATCTATCTATCTAAACTCGCGATTGTTTACATGCATACACTTACATAAAAGAAAAGAAAAGAAAAGAAAATAACTTCTCTTCAGAAATGAAAAAGAAATGGAATAACGCCGTCGACCAATTCTCAACTAGTAGAACTTCAATTTGAAGCTCAACGTTTTCATAGAGCCAGGTCTTATATATATACATATACTGCTGCAACATGAAATAATTAAGTTTCTTCTGCAGAAAAAAAGGAACCTGAAACTGTGTACTAGCTAGGTGCTTGAGCATATAGATATGAATATATATGTATGTTTGATCCAATCGAAGTGTAGTTATGTAATATAATTAAGAGCCACATAATAAAATTAATTATTATTATTATTATTATCATTATGCTATCCAAAAAATTGTATATGTGTGTACGCGCGTTGTCATAATAATGGTAAAGGTAAGCTAAATAGAGCTAAAAGAAATTAAGGATAATTTTTTCCTTGGAGGAATTAATAGGGAGGGTGCTAATATTGGTGTACATAGATAAAAGAAGAAATTATTGATAAATATTTCTTATCACTGCCTATGATAATTATCTTTAGATCAATTACCTAATATTAGCGTACATGGAACAAGAAATTCTTGACTAAATAGTTCTCAATAGTGACTATATATGAAAAGTTCAGATTGATATCCTAGTATTAGTGTAGATAGATAAAGAAATTATTGGCTAATTAATATTAGCATGAAATAATCCCTCGTGTAGGAGCAGTAACATTATTATATAGGTAAAAATGCATAGAACTTATCTAAACTATATATAGACCATTTTGATTGGATTATCCGACCTTTCAAAATTTTAAATTTGATGCCCAATCTTTCAATTTGTTTGATTTAAGTCATTTGAATTCGGACACCAAGTTTAAGCTAACTACTTAAAAAGAATTACATTTGCATAAATTGCATAAAATATATATGTTAATTAAATCTGTAAAGATGAACAACATATTCAAATATTCGGAGTTAAAGAGTTATTAACTGACTGAAATCAAATACATTAAAAGGTTATATAGCAAAATCAAAATACGAATGATGTACAGTTGAGGAGGTAAGTTATATACATTTTTACCTATTATATGTACATGCAATTAACCAAGATCAACTACTATTGATTGCACCTTAATTAATTACCATGCTATACTCGTAAACTTCATTTACTAATTACACCAGTATGCTTGTCTTTTATTTGACTATCAGTTCTACTGCGCCGCGTTATCAGATGTGGGATTGATTTTTCAAATTTGAAAACTATACTACTGTATCACAAAATGACTAATATAATGAGGAAAAGTTAGAACAAGTACTTAAGAAACTCTGAAATGCGTGAATTAATTCATCTTAATTTTCTGATGCTTGATCATTGCCTTCTTGTTATTGCAGAAGCGACGCCTAAGCGAATTTTGCAGCTGATGGCTGTGAAGGGAGTCAACATATCTCATATTAAAAGCCATCTGCAGGTAAATTCTCCCAATACAAGATATCAAAAAGAAATCTTCTTCTAGCTAATTAATTGGCTCACAATGAGAATTAATTAACCATGCTCTTTTTTTCCTTTTTCTTTTTTTTTTTTTCTGATAACAGCTCAGAGAAAGAAATTAATGCTGTGACAATTCTTATAAAACACATGAAAATAACTTACTGACTCATCTAACTTGCTATTTCCTATCGATTTCAGATGTACAGAAGCATGTGTAGCACTTCCACACTTCAAAACCTCATATCCACAGAGCAAGACCGAGTTCGGCACGACAATTTCCACAATTACACTTCTGAAAGCCACCACAGAGACCCAGTACAACTCAATTTCCTCCTCAGTTGCAACCACTCCTACCAAATGTGGGTATTAATTAAGTTTCAACTTATCCCTTCTTTACAAGAATAAATTAAGAAGTTTTATATATTTCCTAGTACCCTTGAGTTACGAAGAAAGAATCTCTCCATCTACTCTAAATTCTCTCTGCTGGAATATTTACAGACCATCAATTGACAAAGTCTTGAGAGATTGGGCAGCAAAGAACAGAGAATTTAATCCGCGAAATGGCTGCTTTGGGACAGGAGATCAGGTTCAATTGCCCACCACTTTAAAAAGTTTAATCAGTAAAATAGACGCATTACGGTTTCTGTAATTGCAACATATTATTAGCTACTAATTTTGCATCCATGCTGCAGCTGTTTCAGCTGATATGCAATCACCAGAAGCCTCAGAGAGAACTGAACTATGAGCTTTCTCTCTCTTCCTTGGTGCATCGGATGCCGAAGAGTTGCGAAGAAACAAGTGAGGTCGGGTCGAGCATCGAGTTCGATACGAGTGAAGACGTTCCTATATGCAGAAAGAAGAGCATTGAGTATCCGAATTGCATTGCAAATACAACTGCTGCAAAGAACGGAATCAATTTAGAGTTGACAATCTCCTCGCCTGGTTGTTCTTGATCGGTTGTTTCATTATTTGTTCGAGTAGAGAAAAATATTGATGGCACAGTAGGATACAGATGTATAGAGAGAAAATACGTTGAAGTGCATGAAAGTTGTCAGCAGAGTTAGCTTGTATTATGATATGCCGTGTTTTTGGACCTGTCGTATAGCATAGTGTTATTTTCTGAAGTGTCATCTGAGAATATTGGGAGGAAAAGTTTGTAACAAAATCTTCTCTCAACAGTTTTTCTATGTAGCGGATAGATGGTCAGATCTTTTAGATCTCAATAGCTCATTTTTGCCTTCTATGCAGCAAAAAATCCAAGTTTTTCATTTTGTCAGATGCTGTGCTAGCTAGTAATTACTGCAAATAGAGGCAGATGCAGAAGCAGGACAGAGATAAAAGCTTTGAGTATATGCTTTTACTGATTGAGAGAGAGAGAGAGAGATGAAGATAAGTCGATCTTATGATGTCCTGGTACAGAAATGGCATCTCAAGATTGATCTACAAGAGGTATTTTATGTTAGTGTTAATATTATATCAGTGATTTTCCAACGACCCGACCCGCTAGCAACAATAACTCGTTGGGCCCAAACCACCGGCCCAAAATGCTTAAGCCCAGTTATTATTACTAGTGTGTAGGTCTCATATAAACTGATCGGAATCAGTATCCCATCCGATGTGGGACTATTGGGGGCGTTACAAACTCCCCCTGTTTAGACCCTGACGTCCTCGTCGGGTCCAAACCAGATCACAGACAGACAAACCAGGACCATTACCAGGCGATGTGAGATTCTAGAGGTGGCTCCTACGGGTTCAAGAGGTGGCTCCCACCAAACCCGTTGGTGTAGCACTTTGTCCCGCATAGCACTTAGTTCTCACACTTCCGGCTGGTATTCGTCTCTGATACCAATTGCAACAAACCGGGCGTTACAAAAATTTTAACGACCCGACCCGCTAGTAACAATAACTCGTTGGGCCCAAACTATCGGCCCAAAATGCTTAAGCCGGGTTATTATTACTAGCGTGTAGGTCTCATATAAACTGATCGGAATCAATATCCCATCCGATGTGGGACTATTGGGAGCGTTACAAACTCCCCCTGTTTAGACCCTGACGTCCTCGTCGGGTCCAAACCAGATCACAGACAGACAAACCAGGACCATTACCAGGCGATGTGAGATTCTAGAGGTGGCTCCTACGGGTTCAAGAGGTGGCTCCCACCAAACCCGTTGGTGTAGCACTTTGTCCCGCATAGCACTTAGTTCTCACACTTCCGGCTGGTATTCGGCTCTGATACCAATTTTAACGACCCGACCCGCTAGCAACAATAACTCGTTGAGCCCAAACTATCAGCCCAAAATGCTTAAGCCGGGTTATTATTACTAGCGTGTAGGTCTCATATAAACTGATCGGAATCAGTATCCCATCCGATGTGGGACTATTGGGAGCGTTACAGATTTAAAACTTCAGTTTACTCTATGGGCTTCCTCGGCAGCTTAGTTCCACATTGAAAATCAAAAGCTTGTTGTTACTCTTTATATACTCACTTGCCCTCAAGCTAGTTACTTAGGAAAATATGAGAGTAAAGTTCTTGACTAAAAACACGCATGGCACAAACACGAGTCGGGTCGAGCGGGTGGCAGTGCGTGCGGTCTTTGGACCCATTGCCAGAGCTTCGCACGTGGAGGACAGTACTTTCACAGGCTCATTCGATCTTTTCGTTTTACATTTCAGAGTCATTTGAGGTAATTAAGTTTAGAAACGGCACAAAACAACAGCAGGTATAAAAGTTTTCTGACACTGACACTAAAGACTCATATTTCCGTCACTTCACCGTTTTGAGGTTTTTGCTGGACCAACTTTGCATTGATACACTGAATTCGGCAACTCTAAGCTGTTTCGACACGACTCTGAAAACCAGAAAACATAAAAAGTCGGTGGCTACGGTGAATTGCCAGACTTCTAGAAGCACCAGAGGTGTAAACGAGCATCTTGTGGGTCGCACCATAACTTCCCAATCCATTGTCCTTACTAATTTTACACAATGATTTCACAAATTTCTATTTAATCACTGTAAATACAATTGAGTCACCTGCTGTACACCAATGCATCACGAAGATGGACTCCAAAATTCGACAATATTCATCAACTTATTCTGCTCCTCATTCACTGACAAAAAAGATCGCCTAAACCATACTCAAGCAGGTTTAAAGGGGGACTTATCGCCGTTCCAGTGTAGCCATACAATCATTTTATTAAACAAGAACATCACAAAGAAACACACTATACTCACTGAAGAGGTAATAACTGATTACTACATCACTCTTCAAAAATTACATTATATGGAGCAAAAACATTTAAAAAAAGATTAAAACAAGATAGGAGTATTTATAAACAACAGATTAGGAACACTTATTCATCTCTCCAGGAATTATTGTTGCAACCTGCATACTTTCCTGGGCCCTGGGGCGCTCGTTATGAATAAATAGTCACCACTAAACAAAAGAATAGCCTCTGTACAATATCTTGGACTCTTTTTTCACCAGCATAACTTTGACAACCATCACAAAAATACAGCAGCATTTCAAAAGAGCAGATTATTCAAAAAGTTCCTGCGAGGAAGTGACAGGATGCTTAGTCTTCCAGATGATGAAATTCTAATAACCTAATTGTCACAAAAAAGAACCATTTCTAAGAGTAGATTATGCAACCAATTAAAACATCAGATGATTTCTAATAAGCCTGATGTTATAACAACCAAGGATTTAAGTGCCTATCGGCATGGGTCGTATTCACCATACCGTATTGTGCCAGTAAGATATCGACACGATACAGTACTCGTGCCGATGGCACAGATCAAAATCAGCACAGATCAAAACCCTCTATTCTTTAAATTAGTAAGTAATTTTCTCAATAAAATTTAAAATATTTGATAAAAATATATAATAATCAGTTGAAGTATTTTATTACCGAAGAAAATAAATAGTTCATGCCATTATTTGTCGGCACGCTCGTAGACATGCACCATGCCATACCATGCTAGCAAATTTCCGGCACGATCTCATACCACGGCACTTAAATCCTTAATACCAACATACACTTTCTAAAATTTTCTACAGTTATGATTATGTGGAAATTTTATTTTAGGTAGTTGTCATGACACACAAGGTAGACGGCCATTATCCCAGCCACATAAACCGACGGGTATAGAAAGTCGTAAAACTTTGTAAGGGGACAAAATGTTCTCCTTTCTAAAGGAAACAGCAAGTTTAACCTGTTATGGGTAAAAATCGATATTCACTTTTCACACTTTAGAGGAAGAGGAGGGAGGGGGGGGACACAAAGAGAGAGAGAGACCTGTTTCTGGTAGCAAAAATGTTTCCTTCGATATAAACATTCAAGATAGACTGCGATTGAGCAAATTCTGAAAGGAAATGTACAAATCCTTGTTTTCTGTACCAAAAATCTCTTCTGCCTTCTCTAGAGTTTCCTGCAAAATTGTCAAAATCTTGTTATTATGGTGACTAAAGTAGTTGAGTAGTTGGCAAAGAAAATGCAAACTATAGAAATCATACCTCACGCGATTGTTTGTTTGCATTGAGCTCCTTAATGTTGGCCAAAAATGCAGCAAACTGTTCATAAGAGAGATGGGTCCTGGAATGTATTACCAGAAAAATAGTAAGCAAATTACATCGGCATGCTTTTAGAAAATGCATCGTACAATTACCAACCTAGCTTGCCGAAAGAATTCCTTCCCATCTATTCGAGGACGTCCTATAAGTATAACAATTAGATTTCAGCGACAATCAAATAAACCAAATAAGCAATAAGAATTTCATAGATGTAATGTTGGTGTATAGGACCTGAGAAAGACGGCCTCTTCGGGGGAGAGGTGGGTGCTGAGGATCGTTGACTCGACAGGTACCGCGGTGAAATTGTTGAGGTGCCTTCAAAACGGGATTTCGTAGGTGAAGTTGAACCAGACAAGACATTGGGGGACGAACCTGCAGTGGAGAATCCTCGAGGAGACCCGCCAGTGGATGAGAATTTGGGAGTCGAAGTGGGTGTCAGCCGTGGAGTGATGTATGGTGTGATAGAGAACTTGTATGCTGAGGGTCCAGATGCTTTAAGAATACATGGTTTCATCTTTTATTACGCATTTTAAGAGATACAAGAGTGTGAAAAAAGTTAAGATAATGTAAGGATATTCTTATACCATCTTGGGTGACTCCCCGGTTACTACAGAGCCATTGGTGAGATCAGCTACACTATGACTGCTGGAAATCCCATCTTCATTACACACCATTCACAAAGAGAACAAGCTTAAAACCCAGAAAATTTTGAGCTATTCAAGTAAGAGCAGCACTCAACTCTTCATAGAGGAAGAAGTGTGAGCAAATGCATATGTAATACTTAATTAAGAGGTATAGTACCTTTCCAAGAAGCGACTCGGGCAACAGTATGATCATGGGCCTCAATATTAGCTGCTTCAGATTTTTGCTGCCAAATGATAGAAATATCAAATTCATACTCTCTGCAGACAGCAGATGTAGACAAGGGAGAAAGGAATCTCAGATAAGAAGAGAAATTAGTACAAATAAACCAGTCTCACCATTAGATTATCATCGCTCAATGATTGCATCAGCTGCTTCTTGAATGTCTCCAACTGCATAAATAATAAACATTAACCAGCAATATTACTATCCTAGTCATCTTCAGTTGAAGAAAAAGAATGAAATTTAAATTCATCCAAATTGAGATAATATAATGTTACCTCTCATTTAATGGAATGAGTATTCTCAGCGCTCAAAAAGAACCAAATTTACACCCAGTGATTATCACATAAATTGGATATAGAACTTCTAATTTATAGGTTAAATATCAACTTAGATCAGGGATTTGTTATCATTCTGTACCATGGTACAAAGCATGCACATGACAGTGGATAAAGTTGGTCCCTTGCCAGTTGCCACTAGTCATGGCCAGTATAAATTATAAACAATGATGGCTGGTGTTTGCGGCACCTAAACCTCTTTACGCAGATTCAATGTTCTAAAGTGATAAAGCAAATCTATATATATAAAATATGCTCTCAAAATACTGAAATAATTCCACCTTTCCACTAGATAAGTTTTAAAAGAGCATTTTGCTTTAGGACTTGCTCATTAGGCTCTCAGAGGAATTTTTCGTTTGACTACAGAGAGACAAGACTATAGCATGAATCCCCATGACTTGCTAGGGAATACATCATATTTATCCTTCTCAATTCATTCTTAATCCTTCCCATTTTTTCTCTCTATTTCTTACCAATACTATTACTTTCTCTTCTTTATTCCGCCAAAAGACAATTCTGCTATAAATACAGTTGAAAAATGTCAATTCTACTATAAATTCAGTCAAATACTGATGTTATACAAGCCATAAGATGAACAATTATGAATGATACAATAACTAATACTAAATACATCACACTTTACTTCACATTCATATGGCAGATCACTGTGTCGCTAAATCAACAGCTGATCATCCTCTACATTTAGTTAATTCCACAATCATAGGGAAAAACATAATCTCCACTTGACAACCAAGTATTTGCAAATTTCACAAGCAAATTTCTTAAGCAGTAGCAAGTAAAGATCGCACCTTTGCCAAATCCCTACCCAGTTTCTTCGACGTCGTAGTCAGCATATCCCGCTCCTTCACGAGCTTAGCCTACAATCAAACCACAGCAACACCCAACACAGTCATACATCAGCAACGCTAACCAAAGCAAATCAAATCCCCCACGGGGAAGGAACTCGGAGAGCGAGGAGGACGAAGGCGCTCACGTTCTCCTCGAGCGCGGCCCCGAGGCGCGCGTCGGACTCGTGGACGAGGCGGTCGAGGTGGGCGACCCTGTCGCGGAGCTCGGCGATGGCGCTGTCGCGGTCGGCGATGCTGCGGCGCAGGCGCGCGCACTCGGACTCGAGGCGGCTGACGCGGGAGGCGATCGCCATGGACGTGATCTTGCGCGCGAGGTCGAGCTGGTCGTAGGGGTCGGTGGGGATCACCGCGAGGATCTCGTCGGGGAGGTGGAAGTCCACCCCGTTCTGCGCCATCGACGAGGAGGAGGATGAGGAACCCTAACACCAGCTCTTCGATCGGGGAATGGGACCTTAATTAGGGTTAGGGTTAAGAGCTTTGCAAGGGAGGAGGCGGAGGAGGGGGTCTTCGCCTCCGGTAGCTGAGAGAGAGAGAGAGAGAGAGAGAGAGAGCGCGCAAGACGGGTTGGAATCTAATAACAGAGAAATTATTTCACTGGACCTGGTCCACCATGTCAGCCAAGAACCGGTCCCCATTTTATTTTTTTTCAATCTAAAAAAATTCCTATCTTAATGTGCATTATTATTATATATTAGACATAGACATTCTATAAAATCTATATACTCTACCTAGTAGTTTTTAGCTATTTTTTTAATAAAAAAAATTTCGGGCCATCAGATTTTTATTTTTTTTTTTTCTAATAGCAGCCACCGTTTATAACATATCTGGTAACCAAAAATAATTAGAACTTTTGCTATAATGAGAAGCAAGATGGAATTCTAAGATCCGAAAATAAAATCTCCATTAATACACTTGTTGTGCATTTACTACTGTACTTCTCTTTAATAATACACTACTAACTGAGAAATGGTGATTAAGTTGTGGCCTTGTGGGTTTAAAGACCGGTCCTCGGTGCACCAGGGACCAAGCAACAAATTTTTGCGCAATGCTAATAAAAAACGGCGGGTGAGAATAGCAAGTTCCTGTTATGATGGTTTCTTCGCTGTTCTCGGTGCTTCGGTCCTTTTCCGAGTGATCGATCATTAACTTAACAAAACGTCGAAACTTTTCTCCTTAGGTGGGACCATTAACCTACCAAACAACTACCCAAACATACGAATCCCGAATCCAGTCCATGCATCTGATCTGCATTTGGCCGAGCCAACACGCATCCAATATCACGGATTTAGATCCGAAATAGACCCAGAGAATGCAATCACTAGGTGCTCCAGGGCAACACGCCCAAAATTAAACTTGTCTACTTTGTTCGGTAATTCAACAATGCTTCTATAGGATGAAAAACTAAGAATTGACATTTCGTAGCAGCACTATTCGAATAAGCAACTAAGAATTTCGTAGCTGAAGCACAAACCAGTGCTGAGCTGAAGCTCGTCGTTTTACGGTGTTGTGACTACACGTCCCCAGCAGATCTAGCAGTTAAGATTCTTTATTTTTTCCCTGGATTCTGAGACCCATATAATTTCTTCAATTCTGTCTTGATTCGTCTGTTACGAGTCAGCGATTTATCTTTTCGACGGATCTTTCTTTGAAAATATGCGCAAGTTGGCACATTGTCTGCGCCACTCGTTGATGGGCACCTGCAGCACACATCATTGAATCTCGTAAACTTTTTAATTGAGAGAGAGAGAGAGAGAGAGAGAGAGAGAGAGATCTTCACCGCAGGGAATCCCCCATAGTCGCCGGGCTCAACAATATCCTTTGTGACGAGGCTATTTGCTGCGAGTCGAACCTACAAGCCGATTCAGGGAATCATAAGCACCAAATAAAGGTAGAAATAGTTCAGTTATATGACGCCGTGACGAGGCTAAAAGCTAGTTAATTCCCTACATGTAAGCTATGATCACAGCCTTTAGAATCAGTCAATGAGTGGAATACCTTCGAAGAAACGGAAACATGATCCTTTACACCGACTCGACCTCCAAGCATAACATAGTCCCCGATTCTACCGACAACAAGATGCAAAACATCTAAACTCAAGTAGTTGGCAAAATTTTACTAACTTCCACTTTCTTGGGGAAAAAAAGAAAAAAAGAAAATCTATAGAATGGCACGAAAAGCATATAGCCTCATACGTTGCAGAACCTGCGATCCCAACTTGTCCACAAATTATGCAGCACTTTCCAATCATGACATTGTGACCAATCTGAAAGATTTGATAGTAGGGAATTAATTAAGTGAAAATTTTAGAATTTTTGTCAGAAAAATCACATAAAGACGTCGTAATTTACCTGAACAAGGTTGTCTATCTTCGTATGATCTCCGATGACTGTCTCTCTCCAACTGAGCAATTGCATATTTATTAATCAACACCTTTTTTTTTTATACAATAATCTGTACTAGCTACATCAGTTTGCTAATGGATTAAGAGGAGAAGAAAAAGGTTAGTCCTGACACTTTCCCTATAGTATACATACTGTAAAAACTAACAACTCTCAAATGTACTCGAACATAATGTGTAATTTACCTGCCCCTGTCGATGCATGTATTAGCACCGATTTCCACATGGTCCCCAATCCTCACATGAAGCATCTGGACAGGAAAAGCACTTCATAACTAAAAAATTTCATGGTTTTTCAAACTTTTCATGCTAATGGAATGGGGAGTTGAACACAAATAAGAAGAAATTTTCTTCAAAACATAATTCCCAATACAGAAAACAGTATGCAATGTTCTCATTTCTCTACGAGCAAAAGCTTGCAGGAACTGCTCTAAAAAGGAAAAACGCACCTTAAGCACTCTGTCAAATAACAATATACTACTCAAACTAAATATAGATTCTCATAAGTATGTTTTTTCTCGTTGAGTATGATACAGCAATAATTTCATAAAACACTATCTCTTTTCTCATGGTAAAAGTAAGACATTCTAGCCAGACAATTTTTTCTTGCTTAAATAATCGTTTATGAGGAACTGAGGTGTACTGTATCTTACAATAAAGCTCTACAAACCAGAATGTTTGAAGATTTAGCTATTATTGTATTGGAGAAAGTAGCGCTAAATTAGTAGATGAACACAAAGATTTAAAAAAAAATAAGACAGCAACCTGAGGTTTCTTAACTACACATCCTTCATCATCCACAAAGAATCCAAACCCTGTAAAGGAAAATCAAGGAAAAAAAAGGTGAAAGCGTAACGTAGCAAGTTCTGTATTGCTTAAAAAATAAGACTGCAGAAAGACCATTACCCGGGCCCAGTTATGATCCCACCTACGTTGGGTACTTGGAGGGAGTTTTTTTTTTTTTTACCACAAAACAGAGACTAATAATATAAAACTGAAAGGACATCTGAAAGTGACAAAAAATTACTGGAAAGGAGGATTGTATGCAACCAAGCTATGTTATATCATCAGAGAAACAGTTAACCATCAGTTTCAAGTTAAACTTACCGTACTTTCGTTTCAACTAGGAAATCCTCATTGAGTACTGCAAATAAGGTACAATATCTTGTTTCCACTCAGCTTCTCCAGCTCTCAAACGAATCTTACAAATCAAAGGGCCATAATCTAATCCAGGTTATACAAGTTGCACTATTAATTTTTATCAGCTACATGAGTTTTTAGAGTACATCTCTCTAACAATTTCGTAGCTTTGAAGTGCCTATTTTAGACACACTAAATATTAGAGATAAATCTATTGAACATAATACAGGGGCTCAGTGTCTAAAGGATACTAGGGGGCATTATCCTATTATTTTGATTTCAGAATATGGACATCTGTTTCCATATCTTGGATTACAACTTTCAATTAGAAATACGCATAAGAAGATTGCTTATGACACTTTGTCATCCAACAGAAAAATACATCCATAAAATTGCATGGTCTTGGTCTAAAAGTTTTATGCTTCAGAGTTGCAATGCCTACTAGATTAAGTTCAAGCAATCTCACCATCCTGACCAATGCAGACACCATTATGAATTATACAGGAGACCCCCAGAGAACAATTGCTTAAAACGGCATTATACCTAAAGATAATTAAGAACGTTATACCAAATAGCTGGAGACCAGAGAAGCTCATACAATCCATATCAAATCAAGCAATTACAAGTAATGTTACTGAAATGCAACACTGAAGGGAATGGGAATGTAAAAAATTTAACAGTGAATCCGAAAAACGCACCCTATTCTTGTCGACTGTCCAACTGACACAGAAGGCCCAACTATTGCGCCAGATGCAATATGGACGCATTCACCAAGCATGGAGTTTGCGTGCACTACAGCGCCAGTTTCTACAAATGCAGTTGAATTGATACATGCAGACCTGTGAAACATGCCGCCACCGTTATGCCATCTGACGAACACCGACAAATCAGCTATAGTCCTATCACCTGCATCAGAAACAACGTAAATGTCGAGCGTAAATGATTAAACCACCGTTCTCTAACATCCTAAGCTCTACAATAGAACAACAGATTTTTCACATAGTATCCAGCGGGAGTTCTAAAGTTCCAATCTTTCTTTGATTTCCTCCCATTTATTTCAAAAAAATCAGGTAAATCAGATATCCGCCACACTTGAGGGGAGAGTTAAAAACACCACAATTAAATCAACTAGAGCTGAATAAAATCAATTAACTTCTCGAACTTCTTAAAAGAGGCAACTTTGAACCTAAAACTTACCACAATCGGTGCTCGAACTATCCGAAAAGCTACGGCGATTCGAAAAAGAGGCCGAGGCCACCGCCCCATCAAAATTGAACCTCCATTTTGATAGCAATTCAAGGGGCTTCGGAGCTCGTCTTAATGCCGTCGCCATTGCTGCCAAATCAAAGCAACATTGTAAATTAAACTCTTAGCACAATATAATTAATAAAAAGAAGAGAATTTTACTTCGCGGAGATTACACAAAACTTTGAGCTCTCCTTATAAATCTTCGTGGAAAACACTAATTGTAGAATCTCACAACGACAACGATTACCACGCAAAGAGAACCTAAGAACAACTAAGCAGAGCAACAGAGAGAGAGAGAGAGAGAGAGAGAGAGAGAAGGGTTCGGAGGTGGGAAGGGGATATATACTAGGGTTTAGAGCTTTTGTGGAGTCGCTGTACTTAATTATAATATTAAGAGTTTATATGGCCTTCTCTGAAAAAAAAAAAACCTGCTAAACAGTTTTTTTTTCTTTTTTCTTTTTTTTTTGTGATGAACATACCATGGACTTGTTTGTGAATGAACTCGTGAAAAATTAGATTAATTAAAAGAAAGATTGATTTTTCTTACTAGTGTTAATTCTCATGAGGAACTTGCTACAGTGCAAAATTGATAAGAATTTTGGTGGAAAAATTAATGATTATTTTAGTAACTCTGATCAAAGCATTTGTGTTTTTCTTCTATAAAATCCCCAGGCCATTTTAAATAACGGATAGAGCTTTATATGGAAGCAAAAAAGATACAGAAAAAAATAGTTTGGATTTCAATATTATTCTCAGAGATTGTTTCCTTCGCCGAGCATTGGCCTTTTACATGCATGAAAAAAAAAAAAAAAAGGGAAAAAAAAAACTGACAACAAATTCAAGGACAAAATGGGTACAATCGCAAAGTGAACAAAAATAATAAATTTCAATTGAACAGCAACTATTATGAGCAAAATAGCCTGGAGAACAGGTAACTGTGACAGCCCTGAACCGTGTCGAGCAAAGGCGCAGTTTGGAACGCCTCCTCAACCGAACGGTCCATCCATCTCCTCACCGTCTCTTCCGCAACGGGCGCGATCTCGTGCTGCAACACCGATGCGCCAAGTGGACCAACCAAATTAAGCCGCGTGGCGGCAGATATAACATCTCGCATGGTAATGAACATGTAGGCCCGCTGAGAAGTACCACTGTCGAAGCCGGTAAGCCCGCATATGAGCCCGAAAACGGGCGCGTGGTGGAAAGAAACCTCTCTCGAACCCATAAACGATTCCCGGATTTTCCTGAGTAACGGAGCCTCAGAAAATACAGAAGCGGCTACTCTCAAAAGCGCTGCACCTTGAGAAGCAGAAGCTTTTCTGCCGACTTCGTTGGTTAAAGTTGCTTCGAGCAATTTATCAAGTTTGGCATAATTGTCGATATCGGGGGATTTATTCGCGCAATGCACGAATGGGAGGAGCAGGGTTGCGGTGTTCTCTAGAACTTGGATGATAAAGGATTTGAGATTCTGAGGGCTTGATACAATGCGCGCTTGAATCGCGGCCTCGAGCCCATAAGAATGAGCAAAACCACCTGTGGGAAGAATGGAATCGAGCAGCTGCCATTGGGTCCACTGGAGGAGGTGGTCTGCGGTCCGTTCGTTATTATCTGTTCCCTTGTCGTCGATTTCCATGAATGTGGTTTCACTGGTTTAAAAAACAAATAAGTATCAGCTTATCGGAAAAAAAAGGAAAAATTCAGTCCAAATTGGATTCATTGGAACAGCTAAACATAGTGAAAGTCACTGGAGCTCGCTATGTTCGTAAATAGCACAATCTTATCCCTCTTGACATAAATCGAAAGATGGATTATTAGAGAGATGATTGATTTCACTAAATGCATGTACCAAAGTAATAAAAAAGCAATATTAGAGTCACTACCAACTACCAACATTGTTTCATTTGATCGATAAAACAAGGCCAATTTGTGTAAAGATAATACATGAGGATTTACATAAGAATTTCTAAGTAACCAATGCTTTTACCATTTAGTTTCAGTTCAAATTTGACAAAGAAAATCCAAGCCAGTGCATGAATAGATGGAATTAAGTATAATTGCATTCAATCCAAATGTTACTGATACAGAAAAGAGCAAACATTAAACTCTCCGGCAATCAAATTAAAAAAAAAAAAATCATACTATCAAATTGGAATTTAATAATGAATATTACAAAGGGGAATAAGATACAGCTGAAGAAACAGGTATGAAAAAAGTACCATTTTCAGATGCTCCAACTACAAAATTGCTTCTTTTAACCAATTTAACATGTTTTTTGCCCCTTTCCTGTTCAATATAAGCAAAAGCTAAAGAATAAGTACCTGCTAGAAGAGCACACAACATAAATACCACATAAATTATGAAATGGACCTGATAAATCAGCAAGTAAATATTAAAATGGTTGCAATGCACTCTACCATATAAATGACAGCATGAGAATAATTCCTGCAAGCGAACATTATATCGATTAATTCATCATACACTACATCTTACATCAACAAAATTATCATATTTTGGGAGTGTACTAAAAAATTTCACTCATAAGTAATAAGCATCAAATGAAAACATAATTGCTTCACAATTAATAAAATTTACAGTAACTTAATTGCCTAATAAATCACGTAAAAGTCATCAACAAATATTAGATTATTTCCTACGAAATGTACAGGCCCTAAAATCAAACAAATGCAAAATATCACGTAATGTTACATCAAAATTAGGATAAATCGACTAAAAAGTAGAGTCAGATAACTCCTTTAAACTATGGAAAAATCCGATTTTTTTGGGGCATTCCAACTCCTCTACTCTTTTAATCCATCAATAAGCGCGTCAACATGTTGAATTAAGAGTATAAGAAAAGAAAAAGAAGAGGAGATTGGTAGGAGAGGATGAAAAATACCAAAAACTAAACGAAGAGGCGGAAGAAACCCTAGGTGAAATTTTAGTGAATGTTTAGGCAACGGGATTCGAGAAGCGCGATACAAGTAGGGGTGTTAATGGGCCGAGATGGGCCTAAAATTCGGTCTAAAAAATATGGGCTGGTTTGGGCCCCAACCAGCCCAAGGAAGGGATTGTCGGAGAGGCTCTTAAAGTCGGTGATGATAAGTGAGCGGACGCCGACTATAATACGAACGAAGGGCATGTAAGTCGGCGATCTAGCTCACGCAGTTGACGGACTTTATTTTTCTTTTTTTCTTTTTTTTTTTTAAGGAATACAAAAAGAGTATTATTTGTGATTATTGAACGAGTTTGGAGTCATTAACACATACTGCAGAAAGAAATGATCATGTACGCATTATGCGACCTAGTCTTTTCTTTTTTATTAAATATTTGGTTGAATGTAACTAAGTAGAAGTAAAAGTGGGGCCAAACAGATACTTACACTATATGTCTCAAAAGTTATATCATCAAAACTCGTATTGATGCGGCTTATGGCTTGAATAATGTATAATTGCATTTATTAAATAAAGATTAAGATTTCATTTTCTTAACCAGTTAGAGGGGAATCAAGTGTGCCTTTTTTTTTTGGTTTAATTTCAAGCTAGAAAAACCTCTCCTTTATTGTTTAGAAGCCATGTCTCTAATGAAACTTGGTTTTCCTTGTATGGCTTTGTCCAGTTTTGATTTTACTCCGATTTTAACAAATAACACACAAGAAGATTACTACAGCAAATTCACCGGTAAAAGAAAAAAAAAATCTGGATAATAGACTCATCTTCTAAATAATACTATTACCGTTCAATGTGGAATATGAATTTTCCTTATGCTCAATTGCAAGTATCTTCACAACAAATCCAAGGAACAAATATACATATTTTATAGACGGAAAGAACTCACAAGAATTCGAAAAACAAAATTTACAGGATCGAAAAATGTATCTCCAGGTACAAATGATCAAATAGCAAGTCACATTGTCCGCAAAAATACTCAAAAATCTTGTGTAGTTTCACCTTCCCTCACTGATAATTGAGCCCATCAGCGATTGCGAAGGCAATGGCGTTTCGACCGTTGTATGAGCTCCCGTGCTCGAGCCTGACAGCACACTAACTTGGTTGCTTGACAGTTGCTGCGCTGACGGTCCAGAGGAGCTCTCGGAGAAGTAGCTGCTGCTTGCATCCTTGAACTGATACTCGGTTAAGTAGCCCGGCTTCGTAGTCACCTTGCTCACCTCGACATCCCCTGCCAGCATGGCAACAACCCTCGACATCGGTGGCCGTTGCAGAGGCGACGCCTGTGTGCATAGAAGGGCAACTCCGATAACACGAGCCGCCTCTTCCTCCTTAAATGATGTTAGTCTCGGGTCCACCATTTCCAACGCGCACTTGTTCTCATATAAATGCCATGCCTGGGACCAAAGAGAGGATGTAGCATTAGAGCACAAAGACCGATTTACGAGCCCATTATATTGGAAAAAAATGATTAGGATTCAGCTAGTTTGCACAATTAGCTTACCCAGTCAAGAAGATAAACCTTCTCCTCCTCGAGGCTCGGATCTGAATTTGACCGTCCGGAAACAACTTCCAGGGCCACGACACCGAATGAAAACACGTCGGCTTTTTCAGTCAGATGGCCTCTCATGGCATACTCTGGTGCGAGATAACCACTTGTGAAAGAATCAAGTAGGTATCTTTAGTACATCATTGTCGTAAATCCAATATAAGATCGCATGACGAGAATTTGAAGAACAAGCTCATAGGAAGGTCCTTACATTGTTCCAGCAATTCTTGTGCTAATGTGAGTCATTTTATCATCATAAAGCTTAGCGAGCCCAAAGTCTGAGATTTTTGGGTTAAGATCTGCGTCAAGTAGGATGTTGCTGGCTTTGACGTCTCGATGTACAATTCTAACGCTGGACTCCTCGTGTAGATAGGCTAGACCTCTTGCGACACCCAAACATATTTCAAAGCGTTTCGTCCAATCAAGATGCAAACTATTTTTCCCTGCAGATTTAAAAAAATGTTGTTCTATTTTATGTTTCACTTTAGGCTAATGCATGAATTATTTTGCACATAAATTGAATACACGAAAAAAAAAATGATGAATCATTCTAGTCCGTTAACACATACCAAAGATTGCCTGATCAAGGCTTCTGTTTTCAAGGTACTCATAAACCAATAGCGGCTTATTTCCCTCGATGCAGCAACCATATAACTTCACAAGGTTTCGATGTTGGACTTGGGATATAGTCGCAATTTCAGTCACGAATTGGTGCTTTCCTTGATGAGATGTTACTGATAGTTGCTTTACACCTACTATTCTTCCATCAGATAGTTTACCCTACGAAAAGAACACATATTTCTTTTTATTTTTATTTTTCTAAGTTGAAATTACAGAAACTCACAAGACCAATCCAAAGGTTACAGAAACATTCTGAGCCATGTAAAATCCTAGCTTATTGGAGTTGGAGGCCAATATGATAAGCATCTTCCATATGAATCAAAACAAAAGGAAAAAAAAAGAAAAAGAAAAGAAAAAGAAAACTCACCTTATAAACAGCCCCAAATCCCCCTTCTCCAAGAATATTTTCAGGACTGAAGTCTTCTGTGGCAGACCGTAACTCAGCATAACTGAAGATGTCAGGTTTTCCAACAAAACTCAAAAATTCTGCAAAGTTTGATAGCAATTACATCAGAATTTCAACTTTTCACTTCTTGAAACAACATTTGATTACCGTAAGTATCCATACCATCATCATCCATGCCCGGCCTTCGTTTCCTTCGCCACAAAACAAAGACGCCAACGATCACCAACAAACCTAAGACTGCGATTCCAACTACAAGTCCTACAACCAAACCTGTTTTACTCTTCGAGCCCGTACTTGGTAGTTCGTTCGTCACATTTGGAGTGAAGTCTGATTAACGGTTGCAATTATTAGAAAAGTAAAATTATATTTTTTCCATAAATGAATTGTTTTATGCGTCTAATTAAGAGGTTACCGTAAGGAGAAACACTGAGAGCTGAGATGAATGGGCCATAGTAGCCTTGCGTAGGAATGCAGCAAGTGCCTTTTCCCGCCCAAAAGAAATGAATTTCGAGGAAATTATTGGTTACTGGAGCGACAAATGTTTTGACAACAGCCTTAAATGATGTCCCACCAGCCTCCTTTCTTACATCCAAATCTTTTGCTTTGAGATCTCCCTATGATTGTAATTCAGAAAAAAAAAAAAAAGAAAGAAAAAAGAATCAGTACAGCATATAGAATATCAGTTCCCAAGGTATAGCAGTCTTTGTTCTTTTCTGCAACTCCTGATATATAACTTTCAGTAGAGTCACATAAAGAAACATATGATTAAGGAAAAACCACCTGAATGTATACATCAAAAACTCTTCTTCCGACACTTTTCCAAGTTGGTGGGTTGGGGAATGCAATTTCAGCGAATTGGAGCTTTACAGTGTAATTTCCATTCTGAAGCCCAATACCATAGTATCTTAATGATGAAGGAGACATCCTTGCAGTCTGAAACAGTTCTGAAGTTAATGTATTTTGAAACTGCGATAAACTGGCTATTATATAGCTGGCGTTCGAGGCGTCCGCGAATCTCCCAACATTGCTAACACCCCATTTGGTTGACCCTGTCACATAGTATGATGCAGCTGACAGAGCAGCATCATCAATCTCATAGAGAGTTCCATCAGAAGCTGTAATGTCTTTACTACCACCACAATTTATTCCAAAGGATGAATCTGCATTCAAGTAGTTTATGTTATAAATATTAACATATGTACCTCTGTGAAATTATCTACTTCCATATGCGGTTATAAACTTCATTTTTACACATATCCCCATCAATACACTCCCGAAATGCCTCTTAAAAAAAAAATGATACAAAACCATCTTTACCTTAGAGACTATTAAAAGCTCCTTTACATTATATGTGAAGATTAAGATTTTGAGAGCTTTTCTTTAGTTATAATATAACTGTGACAAAAAGATATGACTTACAGATAGGAGAACCGAGATAACATGGTATATTTCGCTGAAGACAGTTTAAACCTGATGGTAAAATGCTGTAACCACAGTAATCTGAATTAGAGAGGATAATACGAAAATTCTTCACATAAGATGTGCTGGATTTGTGATAACAACTACCTGTTGTTGGAGCTGTCTATCACAAAGTTATTTGCCACCACGTTCCTTAGCAGATTAAGGGATGGAATTAAAGGTAAGAATAGAACATTGTGAGAACAAACATGACAAGTTTTTAGTCCTTGAGCTTACAATTTTAGATTCGGTTGACTAACCCAAGAAGGAAAGCTTCCTGAGAGCTGATTGTACGATAAATCTCTGCAAATTATTAAGATAAGTTCAGGAAGGAGTTACACGGCAATTTACAGATTATCATCATTTTCCCGCAGAAAGTGATCTGGGACATCCTCACAACTTAAAGCATATCATAATAGTTGAAGGCAAATTTTAAACATACACATTGAGAAGCGAGGTGCTTTTCTGAGCTGGTAAGCTACCAGAAAGACTATTGTTTCCAAGAAATCTGCTTAAACAACATTTAAGAAAAGGTTAAAAAGGGTTTAACAGAAACAGATTACCTCCAAGATAAACTGCAAAAATAATCTGAATTTTCTTACAAGTAGCTGAGCAAATTCAAACTGAAGAGGGACGGAGGAAGTTGACCCGTAATATTGTTAAAGCTCAGATCCCTGTAGTAATCAATTGTAAAAGTTGTTTTTTGTACAAACTGTTGATATAGGAAATAACTAGTGAAAATCAACTATTACGGAGAGAAACTCATACAATTGCTGTAGGTTTAAGAATTGCCCAAAGCTTGATGGAATAGTATCAGATATTTTGCAGTTTCTCAATACCCTGCGATAACATATCAAACATCAGTTCTACTCTAACTTGATGAGATATATATATCTACTAAGAATAGGTTACTGTTTTGCAACTATACAGGTTGCTCAAAGATGTCATGTTACGGACGAAGTCCAAAGAAGATCTTCCACTCGTTATATCACCTATACGTCTGCATCCAAAAGACAATTTAGACCATCTTTAACCACGTGCCACTCAGTAAATTACGCAATTGTACGCATAAATCCTATAAGCGTACGCCTTAATATCCAACTTAAAATCATTAGAAAACTTATGCACTTAAGGCACTTACAAGTCCGTCAAGTTACCAAGATTGGATAGGCTTGAAGGAATTGGACCTTCGAAAGAATTGCCTTGGAATCTCCTGTGATTTAAATTAGTTAATAATCCCAAAGGCTACAACAATACTTGCTTCTAGAGCTTCCAAACTAAATAGACTAGTAGAAAGCGAGCTTATAAGAAGCATCTTATTGTAGCAAAGACACAGAAACACGGTATAATCTGACTATTTGTTCTGTACCCCCCCCAAAAAAAAAAACTTTCTGAGAAGAAATAATCAATAACTAATCTTACAAGACAAGCATATTTGTCCAGCTCCCAATAAAATCAGGAATTTGTCCGGTGAAATTGTTGTCTGAACCCCACCTAGAGGCACAACAAAATAGACTATGAGACATAATAGCAGAAATGTAGGAAGTAGAAATATCATATTGCAGTAGTAGTTACAGCTTCTGCAAGTTTTCCAGATTAGACAATGTCGATGGAAGTTCACCACTGAGGCCTGAACTATCAATGTACCTGTGATAAATACAACTTAATAAGTCTAAGAAGAGTAAAATTATGATTTTTCAGACGAGGAGTTCAACTTTTAAAATGAAAATTAAAACTTAACAGTTGCTGCAGACTGGTTAAATTCCCAAGCTCTGGAGGAATAGAGCCGTTAAAATTATTTGAACTAATACTCCTGCAAAAAGCATAAAAATTATATCAAGTAAATAAACCGTTCTTTACCTTCGAAACGTGGTTGAGAAACTTGCAAGAGAGAGAATAAGAAGTGTGCTCTTACAGTGATAAGAGATTCCGAAGCTTTCCGAGCTCCTTTGGGACAGGCCCAGATAAAGCATTAATTCCTACAGACCTATGGATTGTTGTACGTATAAATTATTTTCACCAAAAGACCGAAACATATACAACTACTGATGTTGAAGTTGCAATCATAAATCTTACAGGTACTGCATTGCAGAAAAGTTTCCAATGAATGCTGGTAAAGGCCCCGTCAAGTAGTTTTGTGCCAAGTTCCTGCAAAGAATAAGACCACCAGTTTAAGTGAGATTTTAATTTCCATAAAGATCTTCAGAACTTGAGTAAGCGTATCTTTCTTTCCCCTTTTGAGTCAGTAAGTCAAAGTAGAGCAAATTTTCTTTTCCAGAAGTAACATCAAATAACAATGCTTGACTCTTTGATCTTGTTACCAAAAGGACTTATACAGTTGAACAAAGTTAGTCAGATCTTACAGGTTAAATAGATAAGTGAGATTCTGAAGCTCCTCTGGGATGGGTCCAACCACATCTAATGCATATACTTTCCTGCACGAACATGCATATAAAAGAGTCAATCCATGCCTAATTTAGAAGTTGCGAATCCCCAACCGTTAAAAGTTTGAACTTTACAATCTAAACTTACAGTATCTCTAAAATGAGTGCGTGAACTTAAAATTTTGATTGAGGTGTATACTTTTTATAGAATATTTTATTGAAACTCGGATATATTATTAGATTACCAAATATGCCATCGAAATTTAACAAATAAGTAGTAATACTAGTTCATAAGTTATTGTTAACAGAACAGGCAATGAGAGGACTGAGTACAGCTGGGTGATGTGGCAAGTAGTCTTGTTGTTGTAGGAGCAGTCACACTTGATGGCCGGGTTGAAGTTCGGATCGTCGAAGCTGGTCGAGTCGATGGCGGCGCCACTGCACGGCTCGCCGCTGATGTTCCAAGCCGCCGACGCCACCTTCCCCCATCTCCCGAGTATTGTATTCAAAGCTTGCACTGCAGAGCATGCTCATTTTCATGTAGTTTTATATCCAAATTCGACAATCATCCTAAATTTTTAGACTTGTTTATAATATAAAATTAATGTAATTTTTTATGCAGAAAACAATTGAGACCCGAGCTAAAACAAGAGGGTGCTTTCATAAGCTAGCTAAAAGAAATATGCAAAAAAAGTAAATTAAAATAGTTTGGTAAAATCAGAACTTAAAAAAATAAAAAATTAATAATAAAAAAAAAGATAGTAGCATCAAAACATGTCACAATTTTGATAAGTTTCATACATTGTTTCCAAGTGGGGGGGAAAAATGATAATTAATTCCATGCCATGGGAAAGCACATGCCTTATAACCAAGTCATGTGGGCTGTGGAGAGAGATGGGAGTGGAGTGGATAAAATATTTTTTTAGTTCTAGTCCTTATCCTCCATTTTCAACTAAACTATACAATATTTGAGTTCCTCTTCATTGACATCTTAGAAATATTTGAGATCAATCAAAATCAAAAGGGAGATATAATTCGAGTGTACTTCTTAATCTACAATAGTTGTTTACTCCCAATAAAAAAAAAGAAAAAAAGAAAGAAGAAAGAAAGAAAAAGAGTCCTAGGTATCGGATGCCAACTCAAAAATCAGATTCAAACTCCAAAGAATCACTTGCTGTGGTAAATCCTCTATCTTTTGAAGAACATAGATAAATATCATGAGATATTTCCGAGTGATCCATTTTGCTGTACCTTTGCATAGGTGAGGACCAAAAATACTTTTTTTCTTTTTTTTTTTTTTTTGAGAGCAAAGTTATAAATAAGGTAGATTACAGTATGCATGCATACCTTCAGAAGGATCTGTCTTGGCTTGAGCAGTGGCCCTTCCCACAAAGAGGAAGAGGCAAAGAGTAAACAACAAATTAAAGCAATATTGAGAAGGAGAAATTGTAGGTAACCTCAACACCACCATCTTCGAGTCTCGCTCTCTCTCTCTCTCTATCTACAGTGGAGAGATGTTGCTTAATTGGCCTCTTCATATACAAAAAAATACACCTCCTAATATAAATATAGGGTTAATTACATACAAGTTCCTGAAAACATGATGAATTATAAATATATCCCTATAAAGTTCAACTTTTATATGTTGTTCCTGCAAAACTCCTGATATTTTCAAACATGTTCTTGTCGTTAGAATCGGTTAAAAAAATTTAGTTAACCATACATTAAGTACTTAATATTAGTTAGTTAATGAGGTGAATTGACTTTTTTACCCTTCTTTAATTAACAGTTGAAATTTNAAAAAAAAAAAAAAAAAAAAAAAGGGAGTTGGTCAATGGAGTAATCCCCAGTCACATATCAATCTGTTGACGCGTTCAAGCGACCGAACTGCGTTGGGGGGTGCGGCCTGAAAGATTACCGAGTTTCTATCTGTCCAGACGACCCACCAGATTGCAGCCAGATGGGTTAAGCGTTTGGATTTCTTCGCAGCGTCGGTGGTTTCAGATACTCTAACCCAAAGCTCGCAGGCCTCTCCTGGAGCAGCGGGGAGAGCTTCGAGGTCTGCCACAGAGAGTAGGAGGAAGCGAACAAAGACGCACTTAGGAAAAAGGTGGTCACAGCTTTCCGAGAGTACCCCACAGAATGCGCAGTACGGGTGTACAGGCATGCCTCTGGAGAGCAGTCTGTCAGTGGTGAGTAGTCTCTTTCGAAGCAGCAACCATACGAAGATTTTGATTTTAATTGGTATTTTCAGGCTCCATATGTGCTTGTTCAACTGATCTCTACAACCGCCATCTGTGAGAAATTGGTATTGGGATTTGACTGTAAACAGGTGGTCGGTGGTCCACCGCCATTTGAACAAATCTTGTTTGTTGTACGGGTGGCTGTGTAGTAATAGTTCTTTGAGTAACTGCAAATGACTACTATTGTGGGCCGAGTGGGACACCACAAAACCTCTGGTGATGTAACGCCATCTCCATCCATTATGATTCCAACATTCGGATATCCGAGCTTCCTTGTTCGTAATATGTGCATAGATGTCTGGAAACAGGGTACTGAGGGGTGTTTCGCCAATCCAAATGTCAGACCACAGTCTAATGTTGCGTCCGTCGCCTAGCTCAAAAGATAAACCGCATTTGATGATGGCACGGCAGTAAAGTACACCTTTCCACCACTGCGAGTAAGGTACGAAAGTTCTACCCTCGTGTAAAGGCTTTCTTCTGGCGTAGTAGAGAGATGAGATCAAATTGGACCATAACAAATGCGGTTTGTTGAGGAACCACCACCACCATTTGGATAACAGTGCCAGATTCATAGCTTCCATATCTTTGATCTCTAGCCCACCATGTTTCTTGCTTGTGCATATAGACTTCCAGCTAACAAGACAAGCTCCTCCCGAAATACTGGTACACCCTTTCCAGAAGAAAGCTCTTCTTAGAGATTCGATCCGGTGCAATACCCATTGCGGCGTTTTGAAGATGGATAGTGGCTTTTTCTTTGGTTTAAACTTCGAGCTAGAAAAACCTTTTTTTTACTTTTTAGAAGCAATGTCTATAATGAAACTCGGTTTTCCTTGCATGGTTTTCTCCTGTTTGATTTTACTCCGGTTTTAACAAATAACACACAAGAAGATTACTACAGCTAATTCACTGGCAAAAGAAAAAAAAAAAAAATCCTGATAATAGACTCATATTTTAAATAATACTATTAACTCAAGGAACGATCAATGTGGAATATGAATTTTCCTCATGCTTAATTATAAATATCTTCACAACAAAGGAACAAATATACATATTTTATAGACAGAAAGAACTCACAAGAATTCGAAAAACGAAATTTAGAGGATCGAAAAATGTATCTCTAGGTACAAATGATCAAATAGCAAATCACATGCTCCGCAAAAATGATACTCAAAATCTTGTGTAGTTTCACCTTCCCTCACTGATAATTGAGCTCACCAGCGATTGCGAAGGCAACGACGTTTCGACCATTGTATGGGCTCCCGTGCTCGAGCCCGATGGCGCACTAACTTGGTTGCTTGACGGTTGCTGCGCTGACGGTCCGGAGGAGCTCACGGAGAAGTAGCTGGTGCTTGCATCCTTGAACTGATACTCGGTTAAGTAGCTCGGCTTCGTAGTCACCTTGCTCACCTCGACATCCCCCGCCAGCATGGCAACAACCCTCGACATCGGTGGCCGTTGCAGAGGCGACGCCTGTGTGCATAGAAGAGCAACTCCGATAACACGAGCCGCCTCTTCCTCATTAAATGATGTTAGTCTCGGGTCCAGCATTTCCAACGCACGCTTGTTCTCATATAAATGCCATGCCTGGGACCAAAGAGAGGATGTAGCATTAGAGCACAAAGACCGATTTACGAGCCCATTATATTGGAAAAAAATGATTAGGATTCAGCTAGTTTGCACAATTAGCTTACCCAGTCAAGAAGATAAACCTTCTCCTCCTCGAGGCTCGGATCTGAATTTGACCGTCCGGAAACAACTTCCAGGGCCACGACACCGAATGAAAACACGTCGGCTTTTTCAGTCAGATGGCCTCTCATGGCATACTCTGGTGCGAGATAACCACTTGTGAAAGAATCAAGTAGGTATCTTTAGTACATCATTGTCGTAAATCCAATATAAGATCGCATGACGAGAATTTGAAGAACAAGCTCATAGGAAGGTCCTTACATTGTTCCAGCAATTCTTGTGCTAATGTGAGTCATTTTATCATCATAAAGCTTAGCGAGCCCAAAGTCTGAGATTTTTGGGTTAAGATCTGCGTCAAGTAGGATGTTGCTGGCTTTGACGTCTCGATGTACAATTCTAACGCTGGACTCCTCGTGTAGATAGGCTAGACCTCTTGCGACACCCAAACATATTTCAAAGCGTTTCGTCCAATCAAAATGTAAACTAGTATTCCCTGCAGATTTCAAAAAAAATTGTTCTTTTCTTTTCTATGTTTCGCTTTAGGATAATGCATGAATCATTTTGTACATAAATTGAATACACAATAAAAAAAATAAAATGATGAATCATTCTAGTCTGTTAACACATACCAAAGATTGCCTGATCAAGGCTTCTGTTTTCGAGATATTCATAAACCAATAGCGGCTTATTTCCCTCGATGCAGCAACCATATAACTTCACAAGGTTTCGATGTTGGACTTGGGATATAGTAGCAATTTCAGTCACGAATTGGCGCTTTCCTTGATGAGATGTTACTGATAGTTGCTTTACACCTACTATTCTTCCATCAGATAGTTTACCCTACGAAAAGAACACATATTTCTTTTTATTTTTATTTTTCTAAGTTGAAATTACAGAAACTCACAAGACCAATCCAAAGGTTACAGAAACATTCTGAGCCATGTAAAATCCTAGCTTATTGGAGTTGGAGGCCAATATGATAAGCATCTTCCATATGAATCAAAACAAAAGGAAAAAAAAAGAAAAAGAAAAGAAAAAGAAAACTCACCTTATAAACAGCCCCAAATCCCCCTTCTCCAAGAATATTTTCAGGACTGAAGTCTTCTGTGGCAGACCGTAACTCAGCATAACTGAAGATGTCAGGTTTTCCAACAAAACTCAAAAATTCTGCAAAGTTTGATAGCAATTACATCAGAATTTCAACTTTTCACTTCTTGAAACAACATTTGATTACCGTAAGTATCCATACCATCATCATCCATGCCCGGCCTTCGTTTCCTTCGCCACAAAACAAAGACGCCAACGATCACCAACAAACCTAAGACTGCGATTCCAACTACAAGTCCTACAACCAAACCTGTTTTACTCTTCGAGCCCGTACTTGGTAGTTCGTTCGTCACATTTGGAGTGAAGTCTGATTAACGGTTGCAATTATTAGAAAAGTAAAATTATATTTTTTCCATAAATGAATTGTTTTATGCTTCTAATTAAGAGGTTACCGTAAGGAGAAACACTGAGAGCTGAGATGAATGGGCCATAGTAGCCTTGCGTAGGAATGCAGCAAGTGCCTTTTCCCGCCCAAAAGAAATGAATTTCGAGGAAATTATTGGTTACTGGAGCGACAAATGTTTTGACAACAGCCTTAAATGATGTCCCACCAGCCTCCTTTCTTACATCCAAATCTTTTGCTTTGAGATCTCCCTATGATTGTAATTCAGAAAAAAAAAAAAAAGAAAGAAAAAAGAATCAGTACAGCATATAGAATATCAGTTCCCAAGGTATAGCAGTCTTTGTTCTTTTCTGCAACTCCTGATATATAACTTTCAGTAGAGTCACATAAAGAAACATATGATTAAGGAAAAACCACCTGAATGTATACATCAAAAACTCTTCTTCCGACACTTTTCCAAGTTGGTGGGTTGGGGAATGCAATTTCAGCGAATTGGAGCTTTACAGTGTAATTTCCATTCTGAAGCCCAATACCATAGTATCTTAATGATGAAGGAGACATCCTTGCAGTCTGAAACAGTTCTGAAGTTAATGTATTTTGAAACTGCGATAAACTGGCTATTATATAGCTGGCGTTCGAGGCGTCCGCGAATCTCCCAACATTGCTAACACCCCATTTGGTTGACCCTGTCACATAGTATGATGCAGCTGACAGAGCAGCATCATCAATCTCATAGAGAGTTCCATCAGAAGCTGTAATGTCTTTACTACCACCACAATTTATTCCAAAGGATGAATCTGCATTCAAGTAGTTTATGTTATAAATATTAACATATGTACCTCTGTGAAATTATCTACTTCCATATGCGGTTATAAACTTCATTTTTACACATATCCCCATCAATACACTCCCGAAATGCCTCTTAAAAAAAAAATGATACAAAACCATCTTTACCTTAGAGACTATTAAAAGCTCCTTTACATTATATGTGAAGATTAAGATTTTGAGAGCTTTTCTTTAGTTATAATATAACTGTGACAAAAAGATATGACTTACAGATAGGAGAACCGAGATAACATGGTATATTTCGCTGAAGACAGTTTAAACCTGATGGTAAAATGCTGTAACCACAGTAATCTGAATTAGAGAGGATAATACGAAAATTCTTCACATAAGATGTGCTGGATTTGTGATAACAACTACCTGTTGTTGGAGCTGTCTATCACAAAGTTATTTGCCACCACGTTCCTTAGCAGATTAAGGGATGGAATTAAAGGTAAGAATAGAACATTGTGAGAACAAACATGACAAGTTTTTAGTCCTTGAGCTTACAATTTTAGATTCGGTTGACTAACCCAAGAAGGAAAGCTTCCTGAGAGCTGATTGTACGATAAATCTCTGCAAATTATTAAGATAAGTTCAGGAAGGAGTTACACGGCAATTTACAGATTATCATCATTTTCCCGCAGAAAGTGATCTGGGACATCCTCACAACTTAAAGCATATCATAATAGTTGAAGGCAAATTTTAAACATACACATTGAGAAGCGAGGTGCTTTTCTGAGCTGGTAAGCTACCAGAAAGACTATTGTTTCCAAGAAATCTGCTTAAACAACATTTAAGAAAAGGTTAAAAAGGGTTTAACAGAAACAGATTACCTCCAAGATAAACTGCAAAAATAATCTGAATTTTCTTACAAGTAGCTGAGCAAATTCAAACTGAAGAGGGACGGAGGAAGTTGACCCGTAATATTGTTAAAGCTCAGATCCCTGTAGTAATCAATTGTAAAAGTTGTTTTTTGTACAAACTGTTGATATAGGAAATAACTAGTGAAAATCAACTATTACGGAGAGAAACTCATACAATTGCTGTAGGTTTAAGAATTGCCCAAAGCTTGATGGAATAGTATCAGATATTTTGCAGTTTCTCAATACCCTGCGATAACATATCAAACATCAGTTCTACTCTAACTTGATGAGATATATATATCTACTAAGAATAGGTTACTGTTTTGCAACTATACAGGTTGCTCAAAGATGTCATGTTACGGACGAAGTCCAAAGAAGATCTTCCACTCGTTATATCACCTATACGTCTGCATCCAAAAGACAATTTAGACCATCTTTAACCACGTGCCACTCAGTAAATTACGCAATTGTACGCATAAATCCTATAAGCGTACGCCTTAATATCCAACTTAAAATCATTAGAAAACTTATGCACTTAAGGCACTTACAAGTCCGTCAAGTTACCAAGATTGGATAGGCTTGAAGGAATTGGACCTTCGAAAGAATTGCCTTGGAATCTCCTGTGATTTAAATTAGTTAATAATCCCAAAGGCTACAACAATACTTGCTTCTAGAGCTTCCAAACTAAATAGACTAGTAGAAAGCGAGCTTATAAGAAGCATCTTATTGTAGCAAAGACACAGAAACACGGTATAATCTGACTATTTGTTCTGTACCCCCCCCAAAAAAAAAAACTTTCTGAGAAGAAATAATCAATAACTAATCTTACAAGACAAGCATATTTGTCCAGCTCCCAATAAAATCAGGAATTTGTCCGGTGAAATTGTTGTCTGAACCCCACCTAGAGGCACAACAAAATAGACTATGAGACATAATAGCAGAAATGTAGGAAGTAGAAATATCATATTGCAGTAGTAGTTACAGCTTCTGCAAGTTTTCCAGATTAGACAATGTCGATGGAAGTTCACCACTGAGGCCTGAACTATCAATGTACCTGTGATAAATACAACTTAATAAGTCTAAGAAGAGTAAAATTATGATTTTTCAGACGAGGAGTTCAACTTTTAAAATGAAAATTAAAACTTAACAGTTGCTGCAGACTGGTTAAATTCCCAAGCTCTGGAGGAATAGAGCCGTTAAAATTATTTGAACTAATACTCCTGCAAAAAGCATAAAAATTATATCAAGTAAATAAACCGTTCTTTACCTTCGAAACGTGGTTGAGAAACTTGCAAGAGAGAGAATAAGAAGTGTGCTCTTACAGTGATAAGAGATTCCGAAGCTTTCCGAGCTCCTTTGGGACAGGCCCAGATAAAGCATTAATTCCTACAGACCTATGGATTGTTGTACGTATAAATTATTTTCACCAAAAGACCGAAACATATACAACTACTGATGTTGAAGTTGCAATCATAAATCTTACAGGTACTGCATTGCAGAAAAGTTTCCAATGAATGCTGGTAAAGGCCCCGTCAAGTAGTTTTGTGCCAAGTTCCTGCAAAGAATAAGACCACCAGTTTAAGTGAGATTTTAATTTCCATAAAGATCTTCAGAACTTGAGTAAGCGTATCTTTCTTTCCCCTTTTGAGTCAGTAAGTCAAAGTAGAGCAAATTTTCTTTTCCAGAAGTAACATCAAATAACAATGCTTGACTCTTTGATCTTGTTACCAAAAGGACTTATACAGTTGAACAAAGTTAGTCAGATCTTACAGGTTAAATAGATAAGTGAGATTCTGAAGCTCCTCTGGGATGGGTCCAACCACATCTAATGCATATACTTTCCTGCACGAACATGCATATAAAAGAGTCAATCCATGCCTAATTTAGAAGTTGCGAATCCCCAACCGTTAAAAGTTTGAACTTTACAATCTAAACTTACAGTATCTCTAAAATGAGTGCGTGAACTTAAAATTTTGATTGAGGTGTATACTTTTTATAGAATATTTTATTGAAACTCGGATATATTATTAGATTACCAAATATGCCATCGAAATTTAACAAATAAGTAGTAATACTAGTTCATAAGTTATTGTTAACAGAACAGGCAATGAGAGGACTGAGTACAGCTGGGTGATGTGGCAAGTAGTCTTGTTGTTGTAGGAGCAGTCACACTTGACGGCCGGGTTGAAGCCCGGATCGTCGAAGCTGGTCGAGTCGATGGCGGCGCCACTGCACGGCTCGCCGCTGATGTTCCAAGCCGCCGACGCCACCTTCCCCCATCTCCCGAGTATTGTATTCAAAGCTTGCACTGCAGAGCATGCTCATTTTCATGTAGTTTTATATCCAAATTCGACAATCATCCTAAATTTTTAGACTTGTTTATAATATAAAATTAATGTAATTTTTTATGCAGAAAACAATTGAGACCCGAGCTAAAACAAGAGGGTGCTTTCATAAGCTAGCTAAAAGAAATATGCAAAAAAAGTAAATTAAAATAGTTTGGTAAAATCAGAACTTAAAAAAATAAAAAATTAATAATAAAAAAAAAGATAGTAGCATCAAAACATGTCACAATTTTGATAAGTTTCATACATTGTTTCCAAGTGGGGGGGAAAAATGATAATTAATTCCATGCCATGGGAAAGCACATGCCTTATAACCAAGTCATGTGGGCTGTGGAGAGAGATGGGAGTGGAGTGGATAAAATATTTTTTTAGTTCTAGTCCTTATCCTCCATTTTCAACTAAACTATACAATATTTGAGTTCCTCTTCATTGACATCTTAGAAATATTTGAGATCAATCAAAATCAAAAGGGAGATATAATTCGAGTGTACTTCTTAATCTACAATAGTTGTTTACTCCCAATAAAAAAAAAGAAAAAAAGAAAGAAGAAAGAAAGAAAAAGAGTCCTAGGTATCGGATGCCAACTCAAAAATCAGATTCAAACTCCAAAGAATCACTTGCTGTGGTAAATCCTCTATCTTTTGAAGAACATAGATAAATATCATGAGATATTTCCGAGTGATCCATTTTGCTGTACCTTTGCATAGGTGAGGACCAAAAATACTTTTTTTCTTTTTTTTTTTTTTTTGAGAGCAAAGTTATAAATAAGGTAGATTACAGTATGCATGCATACCTTCAGAAGGATCTGTCTTGGCTTGAGCAGTGGCCCTTCCCACAAAGAGGAAGAGGCAAAGAGTAAACAACAAATTAAAGCAATATTGAGAAGGAGAAATTGTAGGTAACCTCAACACCACCATCTTCGAGTCTCGCTCTCTCTCTCTCTCTATCTACAGTGGAGAGATGTTGCTTAATTGGCCTCTTCATATACAAAAAAATACACCTCCTAATATAAATATAGGGTTAATTACATACAAGTTCCTGAAAACATGATGAATTATAAATATATCCCTATAAAGTTCAACTTTTATATGTTGTTCCTGCAAAACTCCTGATATTTTCAAACATGTTCTTGTCGTTAGAATCGGTTAAAAAAATTTAGTTAACCATACATTAAGTACTTAATATTAGTTAGTTAATGAGGTGAATTGACTTTTTTACCCTTCTTTAATTAACAGTTGAAATTTTTGGAGGAATATATCTGTCATGGCAAAAAAATTTATTTTACTTATGAAATAAACAGTACTTTAATGGTAATAAATCAGAGGAACATATTTGAAAATATTAAAATTTTTATATTAAAAATATACGAAAGTTGAACTTTATAGAAATATATTTATAATTTACTATATTTGCAAAAATCTATGTGAAATTAATTCTATAATATAATACAAAAAAAGGACAGATTGTGGGCTGTCCATGTAGAGAGAGAGATTACTATGCTTCTAAAAGCATGATGTTCTTTATAGTTTACTCTTTTTTTTTTTACGATGATGATTGAGCGTGAAAATCAACAATTCGTTCTGTCCCACTTCTTATACTATTTCAAGCATCAAAAAGTCAAATTTCATATTTATTTTATACTACTCACCAAATGATCAATATATTTTAAAAATTAATTATTTTAATTATCGATGAAAAGTAATTACAAGTTTAATGATATAGAAATATCCAAATTATATAAAATTTTGAGAGAATATTTTTTTTTACTATCTAAAGCAATATAATTAAGTATTAGCAATCTAAATTTTCAGCCGTCTATCAATATTTTTTATAAATTTCTTATTTTTAATCGTTTATTTTGAGGCAGTTTAATTATTAAGCAAATAATATCGAAAAATTATAAAATTTAAAATGTATAAGTATAAAGGTGTTGGGATCATGACACCCACTTGGGAATTTTCTCAGGATTGATTGACTCGAGCGCTTTCATTAATTTATTTTTGTAGCAAATGAAGAGGAGGTGCAGGCATGTACAAGCCAAGTGGGATTTGGCTGGTAATAAAGTGGCTTTCAAAATTTTCAAAACATTTATCTTTCAAATTGTACTGTGATTAGGACATTTAAAAACTATTCAGTGCTCCGGTTGACAACATTCTTTTATTGGACTAGTTTCAATTTTTCTCCCTTATTTTTATGCACTCCTTTCTATTGAAAGCATAGGTTTAAAATTCAACTTGTGACTATTAAGAGATTTGATTGTTCCTCTTCATGCCAATTATAAGATAGGAGAGCTGTGAAATTTTCCTTTTATTTTAATTATTTATTTATTTTTGTTACTTAGAAGAGAGGGAGAGAATACTTTTCTATCATACACACAATAAACTTTAAAAAAAAAAAGTGATCTCAAAGTAAGTTTCAAAAATCACTGGTAGCTTAGTAGTAAGACACTCGACTATTGATTTTTTTAAAAAATAATAATTAAATATGTAAAGAGAATTTCTGTGAAGTGTGAAATCTCCGAATAATAATTAAATATGCAATGTTACATCAAAATTAGGATAAATCGACTAAAAAGTAGAGTCAGATAACTCTTTTAAACTATGGAAAAATCCAACTTTTTTTGGGGATTCCAACTCCTCTGCTCTTTTAATCCATCAATAAGCGCGTCAGCATGTTGAATTGAGCGTATAAGAAAGGAAAAAGAAGAGGAGATTGGTAGGAGACGATGAAAAATACCAAAAATTAAACGAAGAGGCGGAAGAAACTCTAATAAGTGAAATTTTAGTGAATATTTAGTCAACTGGATTCGAGAAGCGCGATACCATTAGGGATGTTAATGGGCCGAGATGGGCCTGAATTTCGGTCTAAAAAATATGGGCCGGCTTGGGCCCAAACCAGCCCACGGAAGAGATTGTCGGAGAGGCTCTTAAAGTCGGTGATGATAAGTGAGCGGACGCCGACTATAACATGAGCGAAGGGCATGTAAGTCGGCGATCTAGCTCACACAGTTGACGACTTTAATTTTTTTTTTATTCTTTTTTTCTTAAGGAATACAAAAAGAGTATTATTTGTGATTATTAAACGAGTTTGGAGCCATTAACACATAATGCAGAAAGAAGTGATCGTATGCACATTATTCAATCTAGTCTTTTCTTTTTTTGTTAAATATTTTACTGGATGTAATTAAATAAAAATAAAAATAAGGCCAAATAGACACTTACACTATATGTCTCAAAAGTTATATCATCAGAATTTATATTGATGTAGCTTATGGCTTGAATAATGTATAATTGCATTCAGTAAATAAAAATTAAATTTTCATTTTCTTAACCAGTAGAGGGGAATGAAGTGTGGCTTTTTCTTTTTTTTTTTGAGAGAAAGGTAGCAAGCTACCTGCTTCATTTATAAAGCAAAATGAATTAAGTGTACAGGATGGAAGCAACTACGGCCTCCGAAGACGGAAAAAAAAAAAAAAAAAAAAAAAAGGGAGTTGGTCAATGGAGTAATCCCCAGTCACATATCAATCTGTTGACGCGTTCAAGCGACCGAACTGCGTTGGGGGGTGCGGCCTGAAAGATTACCGAGTTTCTATCTGTCCAGACGACCCACCAGATTGCAGCCAGATGGGTTAAGCCTTTGGATTTCTTCGCAGCGTCGGTGGTTTCAGATACTCTAACCCAAAGCTCGCAGGCCTCTCCTGGAGCAGCGGGGAGAGCTTCGAGGTCTGCCACAGAAAGTAGGAGGAAGCGAACAAAGACGCACTTAGAAAAAAGGTGGTCACAGCTTTCCGAGAGTACCCCACAGAATGCGCAGTACGGGTCTACAGGCATGCCTCTGGAGAGCAGTCTGTCAGTGGTGAGTAGTCTCTTTCGAAGCAGCAACCATACGAAGATTTTGATTTTAATTGGTATTTTCAGGCTCCAAATGTGCTTGTTCAACTGATCTCTACAACCGCCATCTGTGAGAAATTGGTATTGGGATTTGACTGTCAACAGGTGGTCGGTGGTCCACCGCCATTTGAACAAATCTTGTTTGTTGTACGGGTGGCTGTGTAGTAATAGTTCTTTGAGTAACTGCAAATGACTACTATTGTGGGCCGAGTGGGACACCACAAAACCTCTGGTGATGTAACGCCATCTCCATCCATTATGATTCCAACATTCGGATATCCGAGCTTCCTTGTTCGTAATATGTGCATAGATGTCTGGAAACAGGGTACTGAGGGGTGTTTCGCCAATCCAAATGTCAGACCACAGTCTAATGTTGCGTCCGTCGCCTAGCTCAAAAGATAAACCGCATTTGAAGATGGCACGGCAGTAAAGTACACCTTTCCACCACTGCGAGTAAGATACGAAAGTTCTACCCTCGTGTAAAGGCTTTCTTCTGGCGTAGTAGAGAGATGAGATCAAATTGGACCATAATAAATGCGGTTTGTTGAGGAACCACCACCACCATTTGGATAACAGTGCCAGATTCATAGCTTCCATATCTTTGATCCCTAGCCCACCATCTTTCTTGCTTGTGCATATAGACTTCCAGCTAACAAGACAAGCTCCTCCCGAAATACTGGTACACCCTTTCCAGAAGAAAGCTCTTCTTAGAGATTCGATCCAGTGCAATACCCATTGCGGCGCTTTGAAGATGGATAGTGGCTTTTTCTTTGGTTTAAACTTCGAGCTAGAAAAACCTTTTTTTTACTTTTTAGAAGCAATGTCTATAATGAAACTCGGTTTTCCTTGCATGGTTTTCTCCTGTTTGATTTTACTCCGGTTTTAACAAATAACACACAAGAAGATTACTACAGCTAATTCACTGAAGTGTGGCTTTTTCTTTGGTTTAAATTTCGAGCTAGAAAAACCTTTTTTTTACTTTTTAGAAGCAATGTCTATAATGAAACTCGGTTTTCCTTGCATGGTTTTCTCCGGTTTGATTTTACTCCGGTTTTAACAAATAACACACAAGAAGATTACTACAGCTAATTCACTGGCAAAAGAAAAAAAAAAAAAATCCTGATAATAGACTCATATTTTAAATAATACTATTAACTCAAGGAACGATCAATGTGGAATATGAATTTTCCTCATGCTTAATTATAAATATCTTCACAACAAAGGAACAAATATACATATTTTATAGACAGAAAGAACTCACAAGAATTCGAAAAACGAAATTTAGAGGATCGAAAAATGTATCTCTAGGTACAAATGATCAAATAGCAAATCACATGCTCCGCAAAAATGATACTCAAAATCTTGTGTAGTTTCACCTTCCCTCACTGATAATTGAGCTCACCAGCGATTGCGAAGGCAACGACGTTTCGACCATTGTATGGGCTCCCGTGCTCGAGCCCGATGGCGCACTAACTTGGTTGCTTGACGGTTGCTGCGCTGACGGTCCGGAGGAGCTCACGGAGAAGTAGCTGGTGCTTGCATCCTTGAACTGATACTCGGTTAAGTAGCTCGGCTTCGTAGTCACCTTGCTCACCTCGACATCCCCCGCCAGCATGGCAACAACCCTCGACATCGGTGGCCGTTGCAGAGGCGACGCCTGTGTGCATAGAAGAGCAACTCCGATAACACGAGCCGCCTCTTCCTCATTAAATGATGTTAGTCTCGGGTCCAGCATTTCCAACGCACGCTTGTTCTCATATAAATGCCATGCCTGGGACCAAAGAGAGGATGTAGCATTAGAGCACAAAGACCGATTTACGAGCCCATTATATTGGAAAAAAATGATTAGGATTCAGCTAGTTTGCACAATTAGCTTACCCAGTCAAGAAGATAAACCTTCTCCTCCTCTTTAACAAATAACACACAAGAAGATTACTACAGCTAATTCACTGGCAAAAGAAAAAAAAAATCCTGATAATAGACTCATATTTTAAATAATACTATTGACTCGAGGAACGTTCAATGTGGAATATGAATTTTCCTCATGCTTAATTATAAATATCTTCACAACAAATCCAAGGAACAAATATACAAGTTTTATAGACAGAAAGAACTCACAAGAATTCGAAAAACGAAATTTAGAGGATCGAAAAATGTATCTCTAGGTACAAATGATCAAAAAGAAAGTCGCATGCTCCGCAAAAATGATACTCAAAATCTTGTGTAGTTTCACCTTCCCTCACCGATAATTGAGCTCATCAGCGATTGCGAAGGCAACGGCGTTTCGACCGTTGTATAAGCTCCCGTTCTCAAGCCCGATGGTGCACTAACTTGGTTGCTTGACGGTTGCTGCGCTGACGGTCCGGAGGAGCTCTCGGAGAAGTAGCTTCTGCTTGCGTCCTTGAACTGAAACTCGGTTAAGTAGCTCGGCTTCGTAGTCACCTTGCTCACCTCGACATCCCCCGCCAGCATGGCAACAACCCTCGACATCGGTGGCCGTTGCAGAGGCGACGCCTGTGTGCATAGAAGAGCAACTCCGATAACACGAGCCGCCTCTTCCTCGTTAAATGATGTTAGTCTCGGGTCCACCATTTCCAACGAGCGCTTGTTCTCATATAAATGCCATGCCTGGGACCAAAGAGAGGATGTAGCATTAGAGCACAAAGACCGATTTACGAGTCCATTATATTGGAAAAAGATGATTATGATTCAGCTAGTTTGCACAATTAGCTTACCCAGTCAAGAAGATAAACCTTCTCCTCCTCGAGGCTTGAATCTGAATTTGGCCGTCCGGTTACTACTTCCAGGGCAACGACACCGAATGAAAACACGTCGGCTTTTTCAGTCAGATGTCCTCTCATGGCATACTCTGGTGCGAGATAACCACTTGTGAAAGAATAAAGTAGGTACTTTTAGTATATCATTGTCGCAAACCCAAGATAAGATTGCATAGCGAGAATTTGAAGAACAAGCTGATTGGAGGGTCCTTACATTGTTCCAGCAATTCTTGTGCTAATGTGAGTCGTTTTATCATCATAAAGCTTCGCGAGCCCAAAGTCTGAGATTTTTGGGTTAAGATCTGCGTCGAGTAGGATGTTGCTGGCTTTGACGTCTCGATGTACAATTCTAACGCTGGACTCCTCGTGTAGATAGGCTAGACCTCTTGCGACACCCAAACATATTTCAAAGCGGTTCGTCCAATCAAAATGCAAACTAGTATTCCCTGCAGATTTCAAAAAAAATTGTTCGTTTCTATGTTTCGCTTTAGGCTAATGCATGAATCATTTTGTACATAAATTGAATACACAATAAAAAAAATAAAATGATGAATCATTCTAGTCTGTTAACACATACCAAAGATTGCCTGATCAAGGCTTCTGTTTTCAAGATATTCATAAACCAATAGCGGCTTATTTCCCTCGATGCAGCAACCATATAACTTCACAAGGTTTCGATGTTGGACTTGGGATATAGTCGCAATTTCAGTCACGAATTGGCGCTTTCCTTGATGAGATGTTACTGATAGTTGCTTTACACCTACTATTCTTCCATCAGATAGTTTACCCTACGAAAAGAACACATTTCTTTTTATTTTTATTTTTCTAAGTCGAAATTACAGAAACTCACAAGACCAATCCAAAGGTTACAGAAACATTCTGAGCCATGTAAAATCCTAGCTTATTGGAGTTGGAGGCCATTATGATAAGCCTCTTCCATATGAATCAAACCAAAAGAAAATAAAAAAAAGAAAAGAAAAAGAAAACTCACCATATAAACAGCCCCAAATCCCCCTTCTCCAAGAATATTTTCAGGACTGAAGTCTTCTGTAGCAGACCGTAACTCAGCATAACTGAAGATGTCAGGTTTTCCAACAAAACTCAAAAATTCTGCAAAATTTGATAGCAATTACATCAGAATTTCAACTTTTCGCTTCTTGAAACAACAATTGATTACGGTAAGTATGCATACCATCATCATCCATGCCTGGCCTTCGTTTCCTTCGCCACAAAACAAAAATGCCAACGATCACCAACAAACCTAAGACTGCGATTCCAACTACAAGTCCTACAACCAAACCTGTTTTACTCTTCGAGCCCGTACTTGGTAGTTCGTTCGTTACATTTGGAGTGAAGTCTGATTAACGGTTGCAATTATTAGAAAAGTAAAATTACATTTTTTCCATAAATGAATTGTTTTATGCGTCTAATTAAGAGGTTACCGTAAGGAGAAACACTGAGAGCTGAGATGAATGGGCCGTAGTAGCCTTGTGTAGGAATGCAGCAAGTGCCTTTTCCTGCCCAAAAGAAATGAATTTCGAGGAAATTATTGGTTACTGGAGCGACAAATGTTTTGACAACAGCCTTAAATGATGTCCCACCAGCCTCCTTTCTTACATCCAAATCTTTTGCTTTGAGATCTCCCTATGATTGTAATTCAGAAAAAAGAAAGAATCAGTACAGCATATAGAAAATCAGTTCCCAAGGTATAGCAGTCTTTGTTCTTTTCTGCAACTCCTGATATATAACTTTCAGTAGAGTCGTATAAAGAAACATATGATTAAGGAAAAACCACCTGAATGTATACATCAAAAACTCTTCTTCCGACACTTTTCCAAGTTGGTGGATTGGGGAATGCAATTTCAGCAAATTGGAGCTTTACAGTGTAATTTCCATTCTGAAGCCCAATACCATAGTATCTTAATGATGAAGGAGACATCCTCGCTGTCTGAAACAGTTCTGAAGTTAATGTATTTTGAAACTGCGATAAACTGGCGATTATATACCTAGCGTTTGAGGCGTCCGCAAATCTCCCAACATTGCTAACACCCCATTTGATTGACCCTGTCACATAGTATGATGCAGCTGACAGAGCGGCATCATCGATCTCATAGACGGTTCCATCAGAAGCTGTAATGTCTTTACTACCACCACAATTTATTCCAAAGGATGAATCTGCATTCAAGTAGTTTATGTTATAAATATTAACATATGTACCTCTGCGAAATTATCTACTTCCATATGCGGTTATAAACTTCATTTTTACACATATCCCCATCAATACACTCCCGAAATGCCTCTTAAAAAAAAATTGATACAAAACCATCTTTACCTTAGAGACTATTAAAAGCTCCTTTACATTATATGTGAAGATTAAGATTTTGAGAGCTTTTCTTTAGCTATAATATAACTGTGACAAAAAGATAGGACTTACAGATAGGAGAACCGAGATAACATGGTATATTTCGCTGAAGACAGTTTAAACCTGATGGTAAAATGCTGTAACCACAGTAATCTGAATTAGAGAGGATAATACGAAAATTCTTCACATAAGATGTGCTGGATTTGTGATAACAACTACCTGTTGTTGGAGCTGTCTATCACAAAGTTATTTGCCACCACGTTCCTTAGCAGATTAAGGGATGGAATTAAAGGTAAGAATAGAACATTGTGAGAACAAACATGACAAGTTTTTAGTCCTTGAGCTTACAATTTTAGATTCGGTTGACTAACCCAAGAAGGAAAGCTTCCTGAGAGCTGATTGTACGATAAATCTCTGCAAATTATTAAGATAAGTTCAGGAAGGAGTTACACGGCAATTTACAGATTATCATCATTTTCCCGCAGAAAGTGATCTGGGACATCCTCACAACTTAAAGCATATCATAATAGTTGAAGGCAAATTTTAAACATACACATTGAGAAGCGAGGTGCTTTTCTGAGCTGGTAAGCTACCAGAAAGACTATTGTTTCCAAGAAATCTGCTTAAACAACATTTAAGAAAAGGTTAAAAAGGGTTTAACAGAAACAGATTACCTCCAAGATAAACTGCAAAAATAATCTGAATTTTCTTACAAGTAGCTGAGCAAATTCAAACTGAAGAGGGACGGAGGAAGTTGACCCGTAATATTGTTAAAGCTCAGATCCCTGTAGTAATCAATTGTAAAAGTTGTTTTTTGTACAAACTGTTGATATAGGAAATAACTAGTGAAAATCAACTATTACGGAGAGAAACTCATACAATTGCTGTAGGTTTAAGAATTGCCCAAAGCTTGATGGAATAGTATCAGATATTTTGCAGTTTCTCAATACCCTGCGATAACATATCAAACATCAGTTCTACTCTAACTTGATGAGATATATATATCTACTAAGAATAGGTTACTGTTTTGCAACTATACAGGTTGCTCAAAGATGTCATGTTACGGACGAAGTCCAAAGAAGATCTTCCACTCGTTATATCACCTATACGTCTGCATCCAAAAGACAATTTAGACCATCTTTAACCACGTGCCACTCAATAAATTACGCAATTGTACGCATAAATCCTATAAGCGAACGCCTTTATATCCAACTTAAAATCATTAGAAAACTTATGCACTTAAGGCACTTACAAGTCCGTCAATTTACTAAGATTGGATAGGCTTGAAGGAATTGGACCTTCGAAAGAATTGCCTTGGAATCTCCTGTGATTTAAATTAGTTAATAATCCCAAAGGCTACAACCATACTTGCTTCTAGAGCTTCCAAAACTAAATAGACTAGTAGAAAACAAGCTTATAAGAAGCATCTTATTGTAGCAAAGACACAGAAACACGGTATAATCTAAGTATTTGTTCTGTACCCCAAAAAAAAACTTCCCGAGAAGAAAAAATCAATAGCTAATCTTACAAGGTAGTCATATTTGTCCAGCTCCCAATAAAATCAGGAAATTGTCCGGTGAAATTGTTGTCAGAACCCCACCTAGAGGCACAACAAAATAGACTGTGAGAGATAATAACATAATTGTAGGAACTCGAAATATCATATTGCTGTAGTAGTTACAGGATCTCCAAGTTTTTCAGATTAGACAGTGTCGATGGAAGTTCACCACTGAGGCCTGAACTATCAATGTACCTGTAATAAATAAAGCTTAATAAGTCAAAGAAGAGTAAAACTATGATTTTTCAGATAAGGAATTCGACTTTTAAAATGATAATTAAAACTTAACAGTTGCTGCAGACTGGTTAAACTCCCAAGCTCTGGAGGAATAGAGCCGTTAAAATTATTTGAACCAATAGCCCTGCAAAAAGCATAAAAATTATATCAAGTAAATTAACCATTCTTTACCTTCGAAACATGGTTGCGAAACTTGCGATAGAGAAAATAAGAAGTGTGCTCTTACAGTAATAAGAGATTCTGAAGCTTTCCAAGTTCCTTTGGAATAGGCCCAGATAAAGCATTAATTCCTACAGACCTATGGATTGTTGTACGCATAAATTATTATCACCAAAAGACCGAAACATATACAACAACTGATGTTGAAGTTGCAATCATAAATCTTACAGGAACTGCATTGCAGAAAAATTTCCGATGAATGTCGGTAAAGGGCCTGTCAAGTAGTTTTGGTCCAACTTCCTGTGAAGAATTAGACCACCAGTTTAATTGAGATTTTAATTTCCTTATGGTTCTTCAGCTTACATAAAACTGATCAGTTTTCTTCTTTCATTTTCATACCGTGCAATTTGTCCTATTCGATCAATGTTTTGAGTAGAACTATCCGCACATAGCACTAAGCTTCCAAATTGGTCTAGTGAGCATTACGATGGGAGCCAATATTGCGCTACCATTAAACATTAGCGTGTAACTGAGAGCGCATTATTCCTCAAATGCTAATTTCAGACCCTGATATTCTTTCCTTTTTATTGAGAGAGAAAGGTAGCATGCTACTTGCTTCGTTTATTTTCTTTTAGAAATAAACTTAGCTGAAAATGTGAATCAACTAGGATTCGAACTTGGGACCTCGGGTACCAACTACCAAGCCCTTTGTCATTTGCGCTAGGGACGGTTGGTAGACCCTGATATTCAGAAGCACACTTTTGCTGTATTAATCCTACTATGTGACACCAAAAACAAATAGATTCCATAAAGATCTTTAGAACTTGAGTAAGCATATCTTTCTTTCCCCTTTTGAGTCATTAAGTCAATGTAGAGCAAATTTTCTTTTCCAGGAGTAACATCAAACAACAATGCTTGACTCTATGATCTTGTTACCAAAATGACTTTTACAGATGAACAAAGTTCGTCAGATCTTACAGGTTAGATAGATAAGTGAGATTCTGAAGCTCCTCTGGGATTGATCCAACCACATCTAATGCATATACTCTCCTGCACGAACAAACATATAGAGAGTCAATCCAAGCCGAACTTTAGAAGTTGCGAATCCCTGACCATTAACTTTACAATCTAAACTTACATAAAATTTTGATTATAGGCGTATAATTTTTATTGGATTACCAAATATGTCATCGAAAATTTAAAAAATAAGTAGTGATACTAGTTCATAAGTTTTTGTTAACAGAACAGGCAATGAGAGGACTGAGTACAGCTGGGTGATGTGGCAAGTAGTCTTGTTGTTGTAGGAGCAGTCACACTTGATGGCCGGGTTGAAGTTCGGATCGTCGAAGCTGGTCGAGTCGATGGCGGCGCCACTGCATGGTTCGCCGCTGATGTTCCAAGCCGCCGACGCTGCCTTCCCCCATCTCCCGAGTATCGTATTCAGTGCTTGCACTGCAGAGCATGCTCATATTCATGTAGTTTTACATCCAAATTCGACAATCATCCTAAATTTCTACACTTGTTTACAATATAAAATTAATGTAGAATATTGGCGTACCAGACTAATAATAAAACTCCCTTTATTACACACAAAATAACTCTCATTCACATACACCCAAAAGACTACAAACCTCACACACTGTCTTCACTACTTCACTACACCTCACAACACTTCCTCACCTCACACCACCACTCACACCCTATCTTCACTATATCTCACTCTTCACTCTCACTCTTACACACTTGGTGTGGAGGCCTCACACCTATTTATAGGCCTCCAACCTACCTACATGAGTACTCTAGAATTCTCTAGAGCACTTATTTCTAGAGCTTTCTAAAGTGCTCTATTAACAAGTAGAGAGCACTTGTTCCTAGAATTTTCTAGAGTACTCCATTAGCAAGTAGAAAATTAGAAAGAAAGAGAGTATTCTAGAATGTTCTTTTAGAGAGAGGGAGAGTTGCCTCTTTCAATACTCCCCCTCAACTCTAACTCTCTCTTAATGTTGCTCTGCTGAGCATTCTTAATTGCTTCCGGAACTCTTCGAACTATGCGGTGCTTAGTCTTTTGGTGAATATGTCAGCTACTTGCTCTTCTGTTTTGATTGACTTCATATTTATTTCTCCTTTCAGCACCTTCTCTCTTATGAAGTGATGATGTATCTCTATGTGTTTTGTTCTTGCATGGAAGACTGGATTCTCTGCAAGGCATATAGCTGATTGGTTGTGGCAGTAGAGATCCACTCCATAATCTGCAAGTTGATGTAAGTTATTCATCAATTGCATCAACTATGTACTCTCTCGTGCCTCCATTGCTGCTGATCTGTACTCAGCTTCAGCTGTAGAAAGTGACACGGTCGGTTGTCTTTTGCTGCACCAAGAGACTACTGCTGAACCAAGGTTGAATCCATATCCAGTAGTTGATCGTCTTATATCATGATCTCCAGCATAGTCAGCATCACAGTAGTCTCTGAGCTCACATGTCTCTCCTTTTCTATACAGGAGGCCGTAGTCGATAGTCCCTTTTATATACCTTAGAATACGTCGAACTGCTTCTAGATGGGGTTTCTTTGGATGTTGCATGTATCGACTAACTACTCCAACTGCATAAGCTATGTCTGGTCGGGTCATAGTTAGATATATTAAGCTACTGACCAGTTGTCGATAAATAGTTGAGTCAGCCAATTCCTTTCCTTCTTCTGCACATAATCTGATATTTGGCTCCATAGGTGTAGAGATAGGCTTACAATTTAACAGGCCATACCTTTGGAGAATATCCTTTGCGTACTTTTGTTGACATAGGAATAGGCCATCCTTTATGCGCTCCACCTCGAGCCCAAGAAAGTGTTTCAGTTCTCCGAGCTCCTTCATTTGAAAGCGTATAGATAGATTCTCTCTTATGCTATTGATCTTCTCTTCATCATCTCCAGTGATGATTAGGTCATCTACGTAGACCAGCACGATGGATATCTTCTCCTGTTGCTTCTTGACGAATAAGCTTGAATCTACAGGTGTAACTTGATATCTGCTTTGCACTAGGAACTCACCTATTTTTCCATACCATGCTCTTGGTGCCTGTTTTAGTCCGTAGAGGGCTTTCCTTAACTTACACACGCAGTGAGGATGAGTTTTACTTTCGAAGCCTTTTGGTTGCTCCATGTATGTCTCGATCGACCTCCCCATGTAGGAATGCATTCTTCACGTCCATTTGCCATAACTTCCATGATTTGCTGGCGGCAAGTGCTATCAACACTCGTACGATTGTGATCTTAGCCACCGGATTGAATGTCTCGTCGTAGTCCAGTCCATATTGGTGTGAGAATCCTCGAGCAACTAGTAGAGCTTTGTACCTCTCTATTGACCCATCTAGATGGGTCTTTACTTTATATACCCATCGACATGATATAGGCTTCACATCCTTTGGCTTTGGTACCAGCTCCCAAGTTTGATTCTGCTTCAGAGCCTGAATTTCTTCGTCCATCGCGTTCTTCCACTCCTTACTTGTGACTGCTTCTTCGTAGGAGGCTGGCTCTTTTGGAGTCTCTTCTTCTTCGGTGAGAGCAGCATTTGCATACTTAGGATTAGGTTTTCTTTGCCTAGAAGATCTTTGTAACTGCGTACCTGTATCTTCAAGTTGGCTTGGTCGATCTTCTTCTGGGGTTTGATAATGCATGCCAGTTCGCCAAGGTTCTGGAGACTTCTGGAGTTGCTGCTCGTCACTAGTTGACTCCGTAGAAGGTTGACTACTTTCTTCTTGCTCTGACATCGCCTTTTTTTCTTCTTGTACTTGCTCTCCAAGCTTTTCTTGTAGCTTGATTTCTATTTCTTCAGAGTCTGGCAGTATAGCTTCTTGTGGTGACCACCAGGACGACGCTTCATCGAACACGACATTTCTTGATGTGTAGCAGCGACCAGTTGTTGGATCACAGCATCTCCACCCTTTTCTTTCACTATCGTACCCGACAAAGATACACAGTATCGCCTTCTTGTCGAATTTACTTCGAAGATTGTTCGATACGAACACATAGCGCACATATCCAAAGACTCGAAAATGACTTACTGTGGGTTTGATTTTTCACAGTACTTGATAGGGTGAGATGAATCCCAACTTCGGTTGCGGCAGCCGATTGATGACATGTGCTGCTGTTCTCATACATTCTGCCCAAAATCTGCCTTGCACATTCTTTGCATGCAGCATGCTTCGGCAAGTTTCTGCTAGATTTCTATTCTTTCTCTCAGCTATACCATTTTGTTGCGGAGTGCGCGGACACGTAAGCTGTCTCCTTATTTTGCACTCTCGCAGATAAGCTGAGAACTTTGATGAGGTATATTCACCTCCATTATCCGTGCGCAAGCATCGTATATTATGAACGGTTTGGCCTTCAACTTTTTCTTTAAATTCTTTAAATTTTTGCAGCACTTCAGATTTTTCTTTAATAAAGTATACCCAGACGTACCTTGAGTAGTCATCAATAAACGTCACCATGTATCGCATGCCGCTAATTGATGTTTGCTTGACTGGTCCAAAAACATCAGAGTGCACGAGCTCCAGCGGTACCTTGGCTCTATATTTGGATTCAATGTAGGAAAGTTGATGAGTTTTACCAAACTGGCATCCTGCGCAGATTGTGTCTCCTCGTACTTCAAGTTGAGGTAAGCCCTTAAGCATGCCGCGCTCCATCATGATTTTCAGTTTGTGATAGCCCACATGTCCTAGTCTTGCATGCTACAAATCAGCAGTCTCACTTTTTCGAGTCTTTTCTACGTATGCTGATTCTGCAAACATTACGTATATAGACTCTACTTTCTTTCTTTCCATGATTTGTATACCTGATATTTTGGGACTGCGAAATACCTTGACATCTTGGGGCCCAAACACTACATAATTGCCTGATGCAGTCAGTTATGATACTGATAGGAGATTTTTCTTCATACCTGGGACATGATAGACGTTCTATAGTTGTACTTGATGTGGGCTGAATCTGGGTGTGATGATCGTTTTTCCTATATGAGTGATTGACAGCTTCGAGTTGTTAGCTGTCACCACTACTCTTCCTCCTTTATATTCTATTGTTCTTAGCAGCTTGTCTTTATCATCGGTCATATGATTGGAACATCCAGAGTCGATGATCCAATCTATACTGTAATTCACCTCTCTTGGATTTTCTATTGTTGTAAGTCCATATATTGGTACCTGCTTTGGTAGCTTTGCCTTCTTAGCACCTGGCGTCATCTCCTCTGCAGCAATGTCTTCTGACCTTTGTTCTTCGAGAGCCTCCTCTTTGTTTGAATGACAGTCTTCTTTTGACTCTATAATGGCAAAGGAGGCTTGAGCATCCCACTCTTCTTCACTTTTATATGCTGCTTAATGGTCACCTGACGTTGCCATATTGCCTTTTACTTGTTTCTTCTTGTGCCAACAGTCTCGGGCGAAGTGTCCTTTCTTGCCGCAATTGTAACACTCCCCGCTTCGCCGTTTGTCACATTTAAACTGCCAGGTATTTTGCTCCTTCTGGTTGTGGACTCCCCCCGTAAGGTGGCTTTCTCCCAATCTTTGTTTTGACCCACTTAATTCCTTCAGTGGCTTCACATTTCTTGGCCCTCCTGTTGCTCGTCCTTTTTTTCTACTGCTGAAGAGTGCCTCCTCTTCAGTTTTTAGTGAGACTCCAGCCATCTATTTGGCTAGAGCCTCCTGATTAGCCAGTAAATTTTCTAGCTCCACCAACGTTGGTTGAGTGGGTCAGCCTCAAATAGCAGTAATGAACCCATTATATTCGGGTTTTAGGCCGTGAATAATAATTCTGTTCATCCGCTGATCACTAATTCGTGACTCTGGATCTAATTAGGATATTTCACGACAGAGAGATTTTACCTTCATGAAGTACTAGCTAATCATCATGTTGCCCTGAGCTATTGTCACTAGCTCATTTTCCAGCAGTTGAAGTCGAGCATCGTTCTTCTTTGAAAAAAACGAGGCGAGGGTGTCCCATGCAGCCTTGGGTGTATCTGCTTCTTTGATATGCTCTAGCAGCTCTTCTTCGATTGTCGTCTTCAGAACGAACATTGCCTTCCCTGCCTTGATACGCCACTTTCTGAACACCTCTACATTCTCCTTCAGTGGTGGAGTTGTTTCAACACCACCGATAACCTCCCATAGATCCTGCCCCTGTAGGTAGGACTCGATGCAGGTTTGCCAATAACCATAATTATGATTATTTAGCTTCTTAATTCCGCTAGTTGTACCAGCAATATCTGCCATAGTGACTTGGTGATTGCCCAGCAGTCAACCAAGTAAGTCTGGTCCCAGACCAACCAACTTCACAGTCCCAGACTGTGCACTAGCAGAATCTCTGCTTATATCGGTATTTAGCTGCCCGGACTGGCAGAATATCACCGACTTAACTAGTAGAATATTTCCTACAATCTGGCTCTGATACCAAATTGTAGAATATTGGCGTACCAGACTAATAATAAAACTCTCTTTATTACACACAAAATAACTCTCATTCACATACACCCAAAAGACTACAAACCTCACACACTCACTTCACTACTTCACTACACCGCACAACACTTCCTCACCTCACACCACCACTCACACCCTATCTTCACTATATCTCACTCTTCACTCTCACTCTTACACACTTGGTGCGGAGGCCTCACACCTATTTATAGACCTCCAACCTACCTATATGAGTACTCTAGAATTCTCTAAAGCACTTATTTCTAGAGCTTTCTAAAGTGCTCTATTAACAAGTAGAGAGCACTTGTTCCTAGAATTTTTTAGAGTACTCCATTAGCAAGTAGAAAATTCGAAAGAAAGAGAGTATTCTAGAATGTTCTATTAGAGAGAGGGAGAGTTGCCTCTTTCAATTAATGTAATTTTTTATGCAGAAAACAATTGAGACCCGAGCTAAAACAAGAGGGTGCTTTTGTAAGCTAGCTAAAAGAATTATGCACCAAAAAAAAAAAAAACGAAAAAATTAATACTAATATATTTTTTTTGAGAGCAAAGTTATAAATAAGGTAGATTAATTATAGTATGCATGCTATTTGTTCACGAGGTGAGACCGCTGTCTTTTCCCAAACATTGAGTCTTTTCCTTCCCTGCGTCCCTTTTATTCCTGTTACTTGGGTTTGAGCTGCAGTATTGCCGAGCACTTTGTGTTGGGGATCATGATCTGCCAAAGGGGTTTGTCGTTTTGCTTTGTTTTGCTTAGTTCGCTTTTCGTTCCTATGAGTTGGGGATCATGATCTGCCAAAGGGGTTGTCGTTTTGTTTTGGTTTTGTCTCGTTCGCTTCTTGTTCTATGAATCCCAAATGGGGTATATCCCTGTTTACTCAATATATATATATATATATATATATATATATATAGTATGCATGCATACCTTCAGAATGCATGCATACTATCCTCCTTCAGAATGAATGCATGCATACCTTCAGAGGAAAGCACATGCCTTATACCAAGTCATGTGGGCTGTGGATAGAGATGGGAGTGGAGTGGATAAAATGTTTTTTTAGTTAATTAATTACTAGTCCTTATCCTCCTTTTTCAACTAAATTAGACAACATTTGAGTTCCTCCTCATTGACATCTTAAAAAATATCTGAGATCAATCAAAATCAATAGGGAGAGATATAATTCGAGTGTACTTCTTAATCTACAACAGTTGTTTTCTCCAAAAAAAAAAAAAAAAAAAAAAAAAAAAAAAAAAAAAAAAAAAAAAAAAAAAAAAAAAAAAAAAAAAATTAATTTTTTTTTTTTTTTTTTTGAGAGCGAAGTTATGAATAAGGTAGATTATATTGTGCATGCATACCTTCAGAAGGATCTGTCTTGGCTTGAGCAGTGGCCCTTCCCACAAAGAGGACGAGGCAAAGAGTAAACAACAAATTAAAGCAATATAGAGAAGGAGAAATTGTAGGAGACCTCAACACCACCATCTTCGAGTCTCTCTCTCTCTCTCTCTCTCTCTCTCTCTACAGTGGAGAGATGTTGCTCAATTGGCCTCTTCATATACAAAAGAATACACCTCCAAATATAAATATAGGTTTAATTGCGTACAAGTTCCTGCAAACATAGTAAATTATAAGAATATTCCTATAAAGTTCAACTTTTATATGTTGTTCCCACAAAACTCATCAAACATGTTCCTGTCGTTAGAATCCGTTAGAAAAAATAAGTTAATCATATGTTAAGTACTTTAATCCTAGTTAGTTAATAAGGTGAATTGACCTTTTTACCCCTTTTCAATTAACAGCTAGAATTTTTGGAGGAACATATTTGTGATGGCAAAAAAGTCATTTCACTTATAAAATAGACAGTGCTTTAATGGTAATAAACCAGAGGAGCATATTTAAAAATATTAAAATTTTTATAGGGACAATATACTAAAGTTGAACTTTGGATTAATATTTCTAATTTGCAGGAACATGTATAAAATTAATCCTATAATATAATAAAAAAAGGACAAATTATGGGCTGTCCATATATAGGGAGTGTTTGGTTCGCTTCTTTTTTACCCTGGAATCGGAATCGGAATGGGTGAATCTGTTTGTGGGTGTTTGGTACGCGGGAGTCCCATTCCGATTCCGATTCCCGAGTGGAATGGGAATTCCCCGATCACCTTTTTTTTCAATCCGGCCCAGGAGGCCGGATTGGAAGTTTAATCCGGACGGAATGGATATTTATTCGGATTAAATATATTTTTTCAACTTTTTTAATTAAAATACAAGTTTAAATTTAGAAATTAAAATTTTAATTTTTAATTTTAATTTGAACTTGAATTAAAAATTAAAATTTAATCAAGTATTTCGAATCTAACTTATGAATTTAAATTAAATTTTAATTTATGTAAAGTTTTGTTCAAATTTTTTTTAAAACTTAAATTAAATTTATGGATTCAAATTAAAATTAAAATTGTAATTTTAAGTTTGAATTTGAATAAATCAAAATTTAGTTTTATATTTCGAATTATCCACTCTTCAAAGTTTAATTTTTTTTAAAAATAGATTTAAAATTTTGACATCATTTCAAAATTTTGATGTAAAATTTTAATATTTAATTTTTAATTTGAATTTAAATTAATATATTATAAAAATAAAGTTAATATATTAATCTGATTACGTTTTTTATATTTACCTGAACCAAACACCGAAAATGGAAATTATTTATTTCGATTCGATTTAGATGATGAACCAAACAGAATTACGTAATGAGTCATTCCGATTCCGATTCCAACTTATTTCAATTCCGATTCTGATTCCGATTCCGACTTCGAACCAAACACGTCCATAGAGTGAGAGATAACTATACTTCTAAAAGCATGATGATCTTTATATTTTACTTTTTTCTTTCGACAATGGAATTTTTTTTTTTTGAGAGAGAAGGTAGCATGCTACCGCTTCGTTCATAAACAAGGTGAATTTAGCAAAGGTGGGAAGCAACTAGGCTTTCGGGATGAGGCGGAATAAAAACACACACACACACACACACACACACACACACACACTAATTGCAGAAGGACTCCCACATGCTGTATTGAGCTTGTACTTCCGCCAGCACCTGCCTCGTCGACTTTTTTCTGTTGTCAAAGATTCGCCTATTCCGTACTAGCCATATAGCTCACCAAGTAGCGACCAAGGTTGCTGACTCCTTTCTCCCTAAAGCTCCTCGCTTATAGCTGCATTCCCTCTATAAATCGTCAACTGACCGACAAGCCCGTAGGCCCGTTTGTTAGGCAGTAGGCAGGTCAGTAGCGCCTGTGAAACATAGCATTTCGAGAAAAGATGGTCCACAGTCTCTGATTCATCCAGACAGAGAACACACGTATCCGCACCCGACCATCCCCTTTTCAGAAGATTGTCCTTCGTTAGTACCTTCCGTCTCACCACGAGCCAGCCGAAAATTTTAACTTTTAGTGGTATTTTGGTTCTCCAAATAGGTGTCAATTTCGTCTCAATTACCCCGCTCTCATGTAGGAAGTTATACAATAATTTGACCGTGAAGACTTCTGATTGTGTTAGAATTCCTAACTAATTGATCGCCATAGAAGGAAGATCCTGATTAATTGATCGCCATAGAAGGAAGAAAAATATTTGATTGGCATATCATCAAGGAAGATTAAAGAATGTCAAAGAATATGGTTATTTTTTGAATTACTTTCTATATATGAAATTTCCATATATTGTATTTCCATTCTTTTGTTAATTGTATATTATATATGAAGATGAATAATATTGTACAGTATAATTGATCTAAACTTTACAATATCTCTTCTCAAATTTCTACTACTCTTTGAATAAAGTTCACATATTGACTCCATCTCCATCTCACTTCATCTCCGACATTCGCTAAAGTAACGGTGCTTATCAGTCCTTTCAGCTCCTGGATAGCGTCGCCGTCAGCGGTGGAACTCGGCGTGAACCCGTGCAAAATCCTGTGCCATCTCCACCCGTTAGTGTCTGTACTATCTTGCACTCGGAGGTTCTTTCTAACTACATCGTTGAAGATTTGGGGGAACATCGACTGTAGTGAGAGGTGGCCACACCACCGGTCCTTCCAAAAACTCACAGTACTACCGTCCCCGATTGCATAGGATACCCCGCACCGAAAAAAGTCACAAGTTGACAGAACGCTTTGCCACCATTGGGAGTACGGTCTAAAAGAGACCCCTTCCCAAAGGGGTATCCTCCTCTTATAGTAAGCTGCACGTAAGAACGATCTCCATATTGTTGATTTATTGGAGAGGAACCTCCACCACCATTTGGCCAGTAACACCACGTTCATGGTCTCCTGATCCTTCACCCCTAGTCCCCCGTCTCTTTTACTCCTACATACCGTCTTCCAGCTAACCAGACAGTGACCCCTAGTTACAGTGCTCCTACCTTTCCAAAAGAACGCCCACCGAAGGCCTTCGATTCGCTTAATCACCTACTTAGGTGCTCTGAAGATAGAGAAGAAGTAGAGTGGCAGGTTGGATAATATCGAGTTAACCAGAACTAGCTTGCCTCCAGTGGAAAGGAGTTTTGCTTGCAATCCTTCAATCCGTCGCTCAACTCTATTGATTATTGGCCACCAATCCGCTCTACTTAGTCGTTTGTTCGTGAGCGGCAGCCCGAGGTATTTCGTCGGGAGGGGCCCCACTTTACATCCTAAAATTTTCGCTAATCTTTCTCCCTTCTGCATGGATCTACCCAGATAGAAAAGCTCAGATTTATGCCTGTTGATTTTTAGTCCTGAAGCCCATTCGAAGATATGCCAAACGAACTGTAGATTCCTCACTTGTCTTTCCATGGCCTCGCAGAAGAAAATAGTATCATCGGCATACTGAATAAAAGTCACATTGCTATCCTCGTTAGGCTCTACCCCCCTCATCAATCCGTTACCAACTGCTCCATTCATCACCCTTGCAAGACCCTCTGCGACTAAGAGGAAGAGGTATGGGGATAGTGGATCACCTTGTCGAAGTCCCCTTCTGGTTTTAATCCATTTAGTCGGGGCGCCATTAATGAGGATTGCGATTTTAGTGTTAGCTATACATTGATCAATCCAGCTAATCCAAAGCTGGGAGGCCCCGAGCCAAGCCAATATTTTCCGGAGGAAGCCCAGCTCACTCTGCCATAAGCTTTCTCAAAATCTGCTTTAACCCCGATACTATCAACCCCTGTTTTAGAGCACCAGTTTACAACCTCGCTTGCGGTTGCGAAGGAGTCTAAGATCGATCTATCCTTGAGGAATGCCGATTGCGAGGGGGAAATGACATTGTGTAGAATGCCCTCCAGTCTATTAGCCAGCACCTTTGAGATAATCTTTTGAGCTCCGTTGATAAGACTGATAGGCCGAAAATCATTCGCAACTTTCGCTCCCTCTTTCTTCGGGATTAGACAGATGTACGAATAGTCTAGTGGGGCTGAGTTTAGTAACCCATCTGACAGGTCCTAAAATATATTGAATAAATCATTCTTAATTGTGTCTCAAAACACCTGAAAAAATCTTAAATTAAAGCCGTCCGGACCAGGCACCTTATCCCCACCGAGTTGGAAAGTTGCGTTTTTAATCTCTTCTAGAGAGAAAGGTTTCGACAATGGAACATTAGAATCAATAATCCGCTGTGTCTGAGTTTCTATACTATTTCAAGCATCAAAAAGTCAAATTTCATATTTATTTTATATTACTCACCAAATGATCAATATGTTTTAAAAATTAATTATTTTAATTATCGATAAAAAAAAAGCAATTGCAAATTTAACGATATAGAATTATCCAATTTATATAAAATTTTGAGAGAATATTCTTTTTTACTATCTAAAGCAATATAATTAAGTATTAGCAATCTAAATTTTCAGTACTCTATCAATATTTTTTTATAAATTTTTTATTTTTAATCGTTCAGTTTAATTATTAAGTAAATAATATCGAAAAATTATAAAATTTAAACTATATAAGTATAAAGGTGTTGGGATAATGACACCCACTTGGGAATTTTCTCAGGATTGATAGACACAAGGGCTTTCATTAATTTACTTTGAAAAACTTTAAATACCACTTATGTAGTTTCGCACTTTTTTATTTTAATATTTTGTGATTTAAAGTGTATCAAGTTAGTATCATGTAGTTTTATTTTTCTCTTTTTTTATTCATTTTACTAATTTTTTTTCGTTAAATCAATGACAAAGTTAAAAGTAAAGGATACTAAAGTGAATAACGATAAACCTAGATAAGGTATCTAAAGTTTTTTGTATATAATTTAATAAAATATTAACAAAGGCGCTGACAAAAAGAGAAAAACGAAATCATGTGATACTAACTTGATACACTTTAAACCACACATTACTAAAGTAAAAAAATACAAAACCACGTTGGTGATTTTGAAGTGTATCCATTTATTTTTGTAACAAATGGTGAGGAGGTGCAGGCATGTAAAAGCCAAGTGGGATTTGGATGGTAATAAAGTGGCTTTCAAACTTTTCAAAACATTTATTTTCTAATTGTACTGTGATTAGGACATTTTAAAACTATTCAGTGCTCCAGTTGACAGCATTCTCTTGGACTTATTTTATACTTTTCTTCCTTGTTTTTATGCACTCCTCTCTATTGAAAGCATAGGTTTAAAATTCAACTTGTGACTATTAGAGATTTGATTGTTCCTCTTCATGCCAATTAAGATAGGAGAGCTGTGAAATTTTCCTTTTATTTTATTTTATTTTTTTTTGGTCACTTAGAAGACAGGGCGAGAATACTTTTCTATCATACACGCAATAAACTAAAAAAAAAAGTAATCTCAAAGTAAGTTTCGAAAACCACCGGTAGCTTAGTGGTAAGACACTCGAGTACTGATTTAAAAAAATAATAATAATATTGAATATGTAAAGAGAATTTCTTTGAAGTGCGAAATCTCCGAATGAAAATTAAACTTAAAAAAAAAAGAAGCTATATTTTCTGAGAGTATTTTCTAGCCCTTCGAATTTTCAAAGTCATAATAAGTATCCAAAATCTTTTACACCACTAATGAATCTATCCGCTCTTAAATTCTCTGCTTACAAAATTGTATTGATAATTAACTTAAAAGAAAAGGATGTGATTTAGACCACCAGATGCTTCCCTTTTGAAAGCTTGAGGAAAATGATGTATTTGACAACAAAATGGGATCTAAAATTAGTAATAACCCAATAAATAAATAGTTTGAACAAATGTGAAAACTACAAATAGTTTTAGGCATAAAACTCAATCCAAAATTTTGACACATCACATGGCCTTTGATGTGTGCGCCCATAAAATCAATATATTCAAAGTAATTACTCGATGGATCATTTAAATGGAATATCTAGAAATGTCAACTTTGCTCCTGTTTTATAAGCCGTACGCGAACTTACATGATAAATAACTAAATAGAAAGGGGAAAAAGACCGATCGTCCCTAGAGCAAGTGGCAAAAGGCTTGGTGGTTGGTATCCGAGACCCAAGTTCGAATCCTAGTTGATTCATATTTCTAGCTAAGTTTATTTCTAAATGAAATAAACGAAGCGGGTAGCGTGCTACTTATCTCTCAAAAAAAAAAAAATATTTGAATAATGTTTTAACAAATAATTGAGTTTGCAAGTTAATTCTTCAAAACTTTAAAATTTGGATGATGTTTTGATCAAATGTTGTGCACATAATTCTGTATAACTTTAAAAATATAAAGACAACTATTTTGTCACTTCTAAGTTTGATAATTAAGTACGACGATCGAAGNAAAAAAAAAAAAAAAAAAGAAAGGGGAAAAAGGAAAAAAAAGTGATGGACCAAGTTGAGCTTCAATGTAATTTGAGATCATCATTAATTTCAGGAATGATGTAAAATCATCTTTTGTTGCAGTGAACACCTCCTCCTAAGGTGGTATTATTATTTTGTTGATTTTTTGTTGTTTTTAAAGTTCGAATGGTGATCTTATTATTATTAGAGCACTGGAGATATTTTGGAAGTTTCGTATCTCTAAAATCAACAACATAATAACAAATATAATAATTCCCTTTTATTTATTTTATATTTCATTTTGGATCTTTTTGATCTGATTCAGTACGGCCCAGCCCACTATCATAATTCGCCGAGCCCAAGAAGGCCCATTAATCATGGACATTTGTTGGGTTCCAACTTCTTGAGTTAATTAAATAAATTCCAGGAACTAAAATTGAACCATTTTATATTAGTGATATTTGTGATTCGAATCCAACTAGACCGCAATAGTTAGTCTCACCAGTAAATTAGAGTCTTTAGCTGTGCCATGTAGAAAAAATTGGGAAACAAAATATAGTCACGTATGTCCTATATTTTATAAAACTAATTGCTCGATTGGATTAACATTTCCTATTTTGTTACAAATTAGATGAAAAAGGTAAGTTGAGAATTGGAACGAGCCCATTGGTCCTATTATGAGATGGACTATATAGGTTGGGTTTAGTGGTTAAACCCACTAAGGAAGTAACCCCACTAGTTAAAAGGGCAAAAAGAAAAAGAAAAAAAAAAAAGTGTCCTAATCAAAACAGAGTTTGAAAAAAATGAAACCAATTAGCCAACCAACAAAACTTCTTGTTACAATAACATCTTGTTATTGTATCGAAATATATAACTTTCGACTAATTTGACTAAAGTTGAACTTGATAAAATGAAATGGCCGAATAATTGAAAAATTAGATTATTCGAGAATACACATTGAATGTTGAGATTACACTTGAATTTTTGATAGTAGATCCACAATTAAAAAAATTACTGTGATTGTTTCAGAAGAAATGAAACAAAAGATATGATAAAATTAGGACAAATATCGTAGACGGCGGTGGCTAAAATTATCTCTTATATCTGCTTGACATATCTTTTGGAAGATTTTTGTTTCCCTTCTTTTCAGTCTCTTCTTTAATACACTTTTTACTGCTTAAAATGATGTCATATGTCACTACAAGTGTAGAGAAAGATAAGGTCTTAGCCTTCTAGAGAGAGAGGTAAGGTACTTTGTACCAAATGTGCTAGGCCTCAAAACATAATAATCATATCATTTTCTTTCGTTTTTGTTGTCCATGCTCACACACATCAGACCAAACATTTTTGTTAGTGCAGAGAAGAGAAAACATTATGTGCTCCATTCTGTAAAGATACTTTAGTTAACTCCCTTCATTGAAACCGATTATTCCTAACGTAACTAGCAAAGGATCTGATAGTTGGCACCTTAGATTTTTATTTTTTTTTTTAAAAAAATAAACGAAACAAGAAGCATAAGAGTTCCAATGCAGAGGAAAAAACACAACTAGAGAGAAGTTAGGTAAGTCTACAATGAAAACCTGATTGATGCGACCTCAAGTCCTACTGTGCACTGATAACGTCTCGAGACGTCTTGGTAACGTTTTCATTTATCTTAAAACATAACTTTAAACCAATCAGCATATGCTATAAATGTGACAGTTTTTCAAAAATTTAGAAAATTTTCACCACCGACATATATCATCACAACATCACATCTGAGGGATTTTTTTTTTTTTTTAACAATTTGTTCGTGTTTGAAGTTGTGACTTGGAGTGCTTGAGATCAAAGTTAAGGATTATATATGTTCCATTAATAATTTCAATAATTATAAAAAAAAAATCGTTACAGGGGTGAAAAGTAGAAGGGAAATTAATTTTGATTATCTGTTAACTGTATAACTAGAATTCCTCGCTATACGGACGAGAATACACGAGGCACAAAAAAGGAACAGCGAAAATCCCCATATTACCCCTCCCTGTTCATGTCAGCTGAGACTATTTACACCGCCACAGCAAGGGCAAATCCGGAAAACAGCCACCAAAATAGGAAAAACTAAAGAGGAAGAGAGAGAGAGAGAGAGAGAGAGAGAGAGAGAGAAACGGAAACGAGGAGATGTAGGGAGAGAGAGGGAGAGAGAGAGAGAGGGGTGCGGGAGTGGTGATTACGAAACCCTAACCCTAGTCGTCGGGGAGGGATCGGAAGAGCTCGTGGACGGCGGGATCGGCGGCGGCGTGGTGGTGGTCGTGGGAGAGGGAGAGGAGGAGGAGGAGGCGGCGGAAGAGGGGGACGGGGCAGGGGATGCGGAGGACGCCGCGCTGCTCGTAGCCGTACTCGGCGGCGGAGCGGCGGAGGAGCTCGACGAAGGCGGGGCGCCCCAGCAGCTCCGCCCGCACCGCGAACCGCTCCATCTCCTCCCCCACGCACACCGGCACGTGCCCCTCCGGCACCCTCCCACCCCCCGGCCGCCGCCGCCGCCGCCTCCGATCGCGCCCTCTCTCCTCCTCCTCCTCCCTCTCCCCCTTCCAAAGGGGCCGGTGCTCGGATGAGTCCGCCACCCGCGAGATCCGCCGCATCAACCTCTTCATATCTTCCTCCTCGATTTAGGGTTAGGGTTAGGGTTTGGGTTTGGAAAGCGCTCGAGATCGCGAGAAATCGAAAGAGAGAGTGTGTGTGTGTGTGTTGAGAGGGGAGGGGGGGGAAAGAGGGGGTGTGATGAGTGATTTATATAATAATTTGGTTGGTGGTGAAAATAATTAATAAATTTGGAGATTTTTTTAAATTTTTGTTTAAAAAAACTTATTAATTAATTTTTTTAGGGGGGGTGGGGGATGTACGAATAGGACGATAGGAGTACTTGGATGGTTTATACGTGAGAGAAAAAGAGTAGCAGGGTTTGGATCCGATCGCCTGATGCAGCCGAACAGCCCACACAGTTTATCCTCCAATGAAATTTCGACACGTAAGAGATATTCGCTAGGGCGAACGTACGAGAGCTTAGGTCGTATAAAATTGTCCGTCCGATCGGGTAGGTGATCGCGAAAGGGAGACCGGAGTGAGTTTTTGAATTGAACCTCGTCGAACCGCAACCGCGGGATTTTAAAGTAAAATGTACGGTTAGTCCCTGTACTATTC
>NC_033634.1:894880-900790 GCF_001540865.1 Ananas comosus | reverse complement strand
TATATATATATATATATATATATATATAATTGAGCTAGAATATTTTTAGAAACACCAACCCCTTGGTGCCTCTAAGTTTCTATCCCTTGGATCTACTCTTTGATTACTAATAGCCTTTGGATCAAACACTATTCCACCTACCACCACCTACCACCATCATCTCAACCTCACATCTCTTCATCCAATGGCTAAAAACTCAAAAGCACTACTTTCATGGTGCTTTTGAGAGTATTCTAGCTCAACTCTCTATATATATATATAGAGTCCGGCTGCTATGCTATCAATAGCACTAATTATTTGGTGCTATTAAGTTTTCTGCCATTAGATTAACCCTTTTGATTATTTTTACCTGTTAGATTATACTATTCAACCAACCACCCACTCAACCCTAGGGGGACCGCATCATCCTAACCGCACATTTCTCAATCCAAGGGTTAAAAAACTAATAGCACCAATAGCTTAGTGCTATTGATAGTATTCCAGCCTAGTTCTATGTATAGAGTCCGGCTGCTATGCTATCGATAGCACCAAGTACTTGGTGCTATCAAGTTTTCTGCCGTTAGATTAACCCCTTTGATTATTTTTACCGGTTAGATTATACTATTCAACCAACCACCCACTCAACCCTAGGGGGCCCACATATATAAATTTGATGTTATATTTGAATTTGTATTTTAAAAATTTAGATTTAATATAATATATTTTGAAATATTGAAAAAAGAAATAATTGTTTCGGGTTCAAATTTTCGAGTTCGGTTTTGGGTTCGGGTTCGGGTTTCGTATATTTTGTCGGGTTCGGATTTGAATATGAATTTTTAAGATCCATCGGGTTCAAGTTCGAATTTTTGAAAATCAATCCCGAATCCGACCCATTGACATATCTAGTATGGATAGTCTCTTCCGTCTTATCTTGTCGTTTCCTTGATTGAAGATCCTATCCCATAGATCTCGTGCCTCTTTCTGGGGATCGGCTAGCAACTCCGGGCATTCAGCGTTGAAGAGTAAATATTTGACATACACACAGTTACGAAAGAGGTGATCGCATGTTTCCGGGGCATTAGCGCAAAGGACACAGACGTTCTCTTTAGGCCCTATCTAAATGTGTAATCTATCCGCAGTAAGAAGTCTGTTAGATAACAACAACCAAATGAATATCTTGATTTTGATTGGGATTTTCAGTTTCCATAAGAACTGGCTCGTCCGATCACGTCGACCAGCGTCTGTAAAAAATTTAGTAGAATAATTTGACTGTAAAGTATTGATTTGATGTCCAACGTCAGTTGACCGGACTCAATAATTTGACCGTAGAGTATTGATTTGATGTCCAACGTCAGTTGACCGGACTCGATAATTTGACCGTAAAGTATTGATTTCCCAGTCCCGAGTCCCGAGTCCCGTGTGCTGAATGGATTGCGGGGTTGTAGCATGCCCTTTAACTGCGAAAGGAAGTTGCTTTAAACTTTTCTTCCTTGTTTTTTAGCAGCCCTTTCCATTGACTTGTGACTATTAAGAAATTTGAGATTTGATTGTTCCCCTTCATGCCAATTAAGATAGGAGAGCTGTGAAAATTTTCTTTTTTTTTTTCTTTCTTTTTTTTTGTCACTTGGAAGAGGGGGAGAGAATACTTTTCTATTATACACGCAATAAACTAAAAAAAAAAAAAAAAAGGTAATCTCAAAGTAAGTTTCGAAAATCACCGGTAGCTTAGTGGTAAGACACTCGAATACTGATTTTTAAAAAATAATAATAATTAAATATGTAAAGAGAATTTATGTGAAGTGCCAAATCTCTGAATAAAGATTAAACTTTTTTTTAAAAAAAAAAGTTATATTTTCTGAGGATATTTTCAAGCGCTTCGAATTTTCAAAGTCATAATAAGCGGTCAAAATCTAGTACACCACTTATGAATCTATCCCCTCTTAAATTCTCTGCTTACATAATTGTATTGATAATTAATTTAGAAGGAAAGGGATGTGATTTAGACCACCAGATGCTTCCCTTTTGAAAGCTTGAGGAAAATGATGCATTTGACTACATAATGGGATCTAAAATTAGTAATAACCCAATAAATAAATAGTTTGAACACGTGAAAACTACAAATAGTTTTAGGCGTAAAACTCAATCCAAAATTTTGACACATCACATGGCCTTTTGATGCGTGCACCCATAAAATCAATATTCAAAGTAATTACTTGATGGATCATTAAAATGGAATATCTAGAAATGTCAACTTTGGTCCTGTTTTATACGTAGCCATACGCAAATTTACATGACAAATAAATAAATAGAAAGGGTTAAAAGGAAAAAAAAAAAAGTGATAGACCAAGTTGAGCTTCAATGTAATTTGAGATGAGATCATCATTAGTTTCAAGAATGATTTAAAATAATCTTTTATTGCAGTGAACACCTCCTCCTAAGGTGATATTATTATTTAGTTGATTTTTTGTTGTTTTTAAAGTTCGAATGGTGATCTTAAGTACCAAAATTTAAGTTGGTTATTAGAGCACTTGAGATATTTTCGAAGCTTGAGTATTCTATAGTGTCACCTAAATATATAATTCCTTTTATTTTTTTATATTTTGTTTTGGATCTTTTGATCTGATTCAGTCGGCCTAGCCTACTATCAAATTGTGGGCTCATTAATAATTCGGCTAAGCCCAAGAAGGCCCATTAATCATGGACATTTGTTGGGTTCCAACTTCTTGAGTTAATTAAATAAATTCCAGGAACTAAAATTGAACCATTTTATTAGTGATATTTGTGATTCGAATCCAACTAGACCGCAATAGTTAGTCTCACCAGTAATTTAGAAAAAATTGGGAAACAAAATATAGTCACATATGTCCTACATTTTATAAAACTAATTGCTCGATTGGATTAACTTTTCCTATTTTGTTACAAATTAGATGAAAAAGGTAAGTTGAGAATTGGAACGAGCCCATTGGGCCTGTTATGAGATGGACTATACAGGTTGGGTTGAGTGGTTAACCCACTAAAAGGAAGTAACCTCACTGGTTAAAAGGGCCAAAAAAAAAAGAAGAAGAAAAAAGTGTCCTAATCAAAACAGAGTTTGAATAAAATGAAACCAATTCGCCAACTAACAAAACTATTTGTTAAAAATAACATCTTATTGTTGCATCGAAACATATAAATATCGATTAACCTGGCTAATATTGAACTAGATAAAATGAAATGGTCGAATAATTGACAAATTAGATTATTCGGGAATATACATTGAATGTTAAAATTACGCATTGAATTTATGATAGTAGATCCATAATCAAAAAAAGTTATCATGATTGTTTCAGAAGAAATGAAACAAAAAATACGATAAAATTAGGACGGATATTATAGAAGGTGGCTAAAATTATCTGCTATATCTGTTTGACATATCTTTTGGAATATTTTTTTTTCCTTCTTTTTTTATCTCTTTTTTAATACATTTTTTATTGCTTAAAGTGATGTCATATGTCATGTACGCTTAGTTCATTTCGCTTGATGAATAAAGCAGATAGCTTCCAACCTATTTCTCAAAAAAAAAAAAGAAAAAAGTGATGTCATATGTCACTACAAGTGTAGAGAGAGCTAAGGTCTTAGCTTTACAGAGAGAGAGAGAGAGAGAGAGGTAAGGTACTTTGTACGAAAAGTGCTAGGCCTCAAAACATAATAGTTAATATCATTTTCTTTCGTTTTTGTTGCCCATCCTCACATACATGATACATCAGGCTAAAAAGTAGTCAGATAAGTCCTTTAAACGATGGAAAAATCCGATTTTTTTGGGGGATTCCAACTCCTCTACTCTTTTAATCCAGCAATAAGCGCATCAACATGTTGAATTAAGCGTATAAGGAAGGAAAAGGAAGAGGAGATTGGTAGGCGAAGATGAAAAATACCAAAAACTAAACGAAGAGGCGGGAGAAACCCTAGAGGTCAAATTTTAGTGAATATTTAGTCAACGGGATTCGAGAAGCGCGATACAATTAGGGATGTTAATGGTCCGAGATGGGCCTAAAAAATATGGGCCAGTTTGGGCCCAAACTAGCCCAAGGAAGATATTGTCCGAGGGGCTATTAAAGTCGGTGATGATAAGTGAGCGGACGCCGACTATAATATGAATGAAGGGCATGTAAGTCGGCGATCTAGCGCACTCAGTTGACGATTTTATTTCTTATTTTCTTTGTTTTGAAAGGAATACAAAAAGAGTATTATTTGTGATTATTGAACGAGTTTGGAGCCATTAACACATACTGCAGAAAGAAGTGATCGTATGCACATTATTCAATCTAGTCTTTTTTTATTTGTTAAATATTTTAGTGGATGTAATTAAATAGAAGTAAAAGTATGGCCAAATAGACACTTACACTATATGTCTCAAAAGTTATATCATTAGAATTTGTATTGATGTAGCTTATGGCTTCAATAATGTATAATTGCATTCAGTAAATAAAAATAAAATTTTCATTTTCTTAACCAGTAGAGGGAAATGAAGTGTGGCTTTTTCTTTGGTTTAAATTTCGAGCTAGAAAAGCTTTTTTTTAACTTTTTAGAAGCAATGTCTATAATGAAACTCGGTTTTCCTTGCATGGTTTTCTCCGGTTTGATTTTACTCCGGTTTTAACAAATAACACACAAGAAGATTACTACAGCTAATTCACTGGCAAAAGAAAAAAAAAATCCTGATAATAGACTCATATTTTAAATAATACTATTGACTCGAGGAACGTTCAATGTGGAATATGAATTTTCCTCATGCTTAATTATAAATATCTTCACAACAAATCCAAGGAACAAATATACAAGTTTTATAGACAGAAAGAACTCACAAGAATTCGAAAAACGAAATTTAGAGGATTGAAAAATGTATCTCTAGGAACAAATGATCAAATAGCAAGTCACATGCTCAGCAAAAATGATACTCAAAATCTTGTGTAGTTTCACCTTCCCTCACTGATAATTGAGCTCATCAGCGATTGCGAAGGCAACGGCGTTTCGACCGTTGTATAAGCTCCCGTTCTCAAGCCCGATGGTGCACTAACTTGGTTGCTTGACGGTTGCTGCGCTGACGGTCCGGAGGAGCTCTCGGAGAAGTAGCTTCTGCTTGCGTCCTTGAACTGAAACTCGGTTAAGTAGCTCGGCTTCGTAGTCACCTTGCTCACCTCGACATTCCCCGCCAGCATGGCAACAACCGTCGACATCGGTGGCCGTTGCAGAGGCGACGCCTGTGTGCATAGAAGAGCAACTCCGATAACACGAGCCGCCTCTTCCTCGTTAAATGATGTTAGTCTTGGGTCCACCATTTCCAACGCGTGCTTGTTCTCATATAAATGCCATGCCTGGGACCAAAGAGAGATTGTAGCATTAGAGCACAAAGACCGATTTACGAGCCCATTATATTGGAAAAAAATGATTAGGATTCAGCTAGTTTGCACAATTAGCTTACCCAGTCAAGAAGATAAACCTTCTCCTCCTCAAGGCTCGAATCTGAATTTGGCCGTCCGGTTACCAACTAACCTGCTTTGCGAAACTTTATACAAACCCACAGCGTTCTCCAGATCGGATAGATGTGCTCCTCAGGTCGCAATCTTAACATGTAGCTCTGCAGTTTCGGTCGTTGTAGGATGAGCTGCGTCTAGAATTGGGTTTTTAGAGTCTGAAACCCGAGCGCTTCGAAATACTACTATTTTGCTGAGTGTAATCGTGTTCTTAACGACCTTGTTACATTCCTGGAAGGATACTCGAACAAGAAGTTTAAGAGCAACACGCTAGAATATAACCTAAATGCTGTTACTACATGATTTCTACGGATGAACTAAGAAAGTGTTCACCAATAGAGCGTGGTCTCATACGGTACTCTCCTGTAGACTGACTTTTTCGGCTGCACAAAAGTAAGCCACAGCAACGGGACCTTCA
>NC_033634.1:795199-894634 GCF_001540865.1 Ananas comosus | reverse complement strand
GAAATTACAGAAACTCACAAGACCAATCCAAAGGTTACAGAAACATTCTGAGCCATGTAAAATCCTAGCTTATTGGAGTTGGAGGCCATTATGATAAGCCTCTTCCATATGAATCAAACCAAAAGAAAATAAAAAAAAGAAAAGAAAAAGAAAACTCACCATATAAACAGCCCCAAATCCCCCTTCTCCAAGAATATTTTCAGGACTGAAGTCTTCTGTAGCAGACCGTAACTCAGCATAACTGAAGATGTCAGGTTTTCCAACAAAACTCAAAAATTCTGCAAAATTTGATAGCAATTACATCAGAATTTCAACTTTTCGCTTCTTGAAACAACAATTGATTACGGTAAGTATGCATACCATCATCATCCATGCCTGGCCTTCGTTTCCTTCGCCACAAAACAAAAATGCCAACGATCACCAACAAACCTAAGACTGCGATTCCAACTACAAGTCCTACAACCAAACCTGTTTTACTCTTCGAGCCCGTACTTGGTAGTTCGTTCGTTACATTTGGAGTGAAGTCTGATTAACGGTTGCAATTATTAGAAAAGTAAAATTACATTTTTTCCATAAATGAATTGTTTTATGCGTCTAATTAAGAGGTTACCGTAAGGAGAAACACTGAGAGCTGAGATGAATGGGCCGTAGTAGCCTTGTGTAGGAATGCAGCAAGTGCCTTTTCCCGCCCAAAAGAAATGAATTTCGAGGAAATTATTGGTTACTGGAGCGACAAATGTTTTGACAACAGCCTTAAATGATGTCCCACCAGCCTCCTTTCTTACATCCAAATCTTTTGCTTTGAGATCTCCCTATGATTGTAATTCAGAAAAAAGAAAGAATCAGTACAGCATATAGAAAATCAGTTCCCAAGGTATAGCAGTCTTTGTTCTTTTCTGCAACTCCTGATATATAACTTTCAGTAGAGTCGTATAAAGAAACATATGATTAAGGAAAAACCACCTGAATGTATACATCAAAAACTCTTCTTCCGACACTTTTCCAAGTTGGTGGATTGGGGAATGCAATTTCAGCAAATTGGAGCTTTACAGTGTAATTTCCATTCTGAAGCCCAATACCATAGTATCTTAATGATGAAGGAGACATCCTCGCTGTCTGAAAGAGTTCTGAAGTTAATGTATTTTGGAACTGCGATAAACTGGCGATTATATACCTAGCGTTTGAGGCGTCCGCAAATCTCCCAACATTGCTAACACCCCATTTGATTGACCCTGTCACATAGTATGATGCAGCTGACAGAGCGGCATCATCGATCTCATAGACGGTTCCATCAGAAGCTGTAATGTCTTTACTACCACCACAATTTATTCCAAAGGATGAATCTGCATTCAAGTAGTTTATGTTATAAATATTAACATATGTAGCTCTGCGAAATTATCTACTTCCATATGCGGTTAAAAACTTCATTTTTACACAAATCCCCATCAATATACTCCCGAAATGCCTGTTAAAAAAAATGATACAAAACCATCTTTACCTCAGAGACTATTAAAAGCCCTTTTACATTATATGTGAAGATTAAGATTTTGAGTGCTTTCCTTTAGTTATAATATAAGTGTGACAAAAAGATATGACTTACAGATAGGAGAACCGAGAAAACATGGTATATTTCGCTGAAGACACTTTAAACCTGAGGGTAAACTGCTGTAAACACAGTAATCTGAATTAGAGAGGATAATATGAAAATTCTTCACATAAGATGTGCTGGATTTGTGATAATAACTACCTGTTGTTGGAGCTGTCTATCACAAAGTTATTCGCCACCAAGTTCCTTAGCAGATTAAGGGATGGAATTAAAGGTAAGAATAGAAAATTGTCAGAACAAACATGAAAAGTTTTTAGTCCTTGAGCTTACAATTTTAGATTCGGTTGACTAACCCAAGAAGGAAAGCTTCCTGAGAGCTGATTGTACGATAAATCTCTGCAAATTATTAAGATAAGTTCAGGAAGGAGGTACACGGCAATTTACAGATTATCATCATTTTCCCGCAGAAAGTGATCTGGGACATCCTCACAACTTAAAGCATATCATAATAATTGAAGGCAAAATTTAAACATACATATTGAGAAGCGAGGTGCTTTTCTGAGCTGGTAAGCTACCAGAAAGACTATTGTTTCCAAGAAATCTGCTTAAACAACGTGTAAGAAAAGGTTAAAAAGGTTTTAACAAAAACAGATTACCACGAAGATATAAACTGAAAAAATAATCTGAATTTTCTTACAAGTAGCTGAGCGAACTCAAACTGAAGAGGGGCGGAGGAAGTTGACCCGTTATATTGTTAAAGCTCAGATCCCTGTAGTAATCAATTGTAAAAGTTATTTTAGTACAAACTGTTGATATAGCTAGTGAAAATCAACTATAATGGAGAGAAATTCATACAATTTCAGTAGGTTTATGAACTGTCCAAAGCTTGAAGGAATAGTATCGGATATTTTGCAGTTCCTTAGTACCCTGCGATAACATATCAAACATCAAATCTACTCTAACATGATGAGATGTACATATATATCTAAGAATAGGTTACTGTTTCGCAACTATACAGGTTGGTCAAAGATGTCATGTTACTGATGAAGTCCAAAGAAGAGCTTCCACTCATTATATCACCTATACGTCTGCATCCAAAAGACAATTTAGACCTTTATTTAACCACGTGCCACTCAATAAATTATGCAATTGTACGCATAAATCCTATAAGAGTGTTGTCAAATGAGGGTGAAAAATATTGGTGGCAATTTCACAAACACTTGGTGGGCAATTTCACAACCCACTCTCTACAAGCATTAAATGGAGAGCCAAGCACAAGAGCAATAACAAAATAAATCAAATCACAAGAACACAAGGATTTAAGTGGTTCGGCTATGCCTACATCCACGGGAGAACAATGCAAAAGAAGCTTCCACTATAAATTTGGAGATTACAAGAGAGATTCAAATGGGAGAAATATCACCTTAACTCCAAGATATAAAAGAGAGCTCCAACAATCTCTAGCTCTATCCAAATGGTGTAAACCATACCTCACAAGGAAGATCTCACCTCCTTCTTGATAGAACCAAGATCAAAACCAACTCTAGGGTTTCTCTCTTTCTCCCACTTCTTTTCTCACTCTCTACTTCTCTCTCTATTTTTTCTCTCTATTCTAATATCCCACTTTAGCTCCCTAAGAGAAGAGGCTAACAATATGGGCCTTTGGATCAAAAGAACCATGATCCAAAAACTTACAAATAGGGGCCCACATACATGATAAGAAAATATAGAAAGAGAAGATTTTGACATCACCAAATTACATAGCCCAAATAGCAAGGCCCAAATAACAAATAGGCCCAATATAATTAGCTCAACAAAGAGTATGCCTTAATATCCAAATTAAAATCATTAGAAAACTTACGCACTTAAGGCACTTACAAGTCCGTCAATTTACTAAGATTGGATAGGCTTGAAGGAATTGGACCTTTGAAAGAATTGCCTTGCATTCTCCTGTGATTTAAATTAGTTAATAATCCCGAAGGCTACAACAATACTTGCTTCTAGAGCTTCCAAAACTTAAACATAGTGAAAAACGAGCTTAAACATAGTGAAAAACGAGCTTATAAGAAGCGTCTTATCGGAGCAAAGACACAGAAACATGGCATAATCTGCGTATTTGATCTGTACAAAAAAAAGAAAAGAAGCCAAGAAGAAATAATCAATAACTAATCTTACAAGGCAGTCAGATCTATCCAGCTCCCAATAAAATCAGGAATTTGTCCGGTGAAATTGTTGTCCGAAACCCATCTAGAGGCACAACAAAATGGACTATGAGACATAATAGCAGAATTGTAGGAACTAGAAATATCATATTGCAGTGGTAGTTACAGGGTCTGCAAGTTTTCCAGATTAGACAATGTCGATGGAAGTTCACCACTGAGGCCTGAACTACTAATGTATCTGTAATAAATACAGCTTAATAAGTCTAAGAAGAATAAAATTATGATCTTTCAGACGAGGAGTTCGAATTTTAAAATGATAATTAAAACTTAACAGTTGCTGCAGATTGGTTAAATTCCCAAGCTCTGGAGGAATAGAGCCGTTAAAATGATTAGAAATAACACTCCTGCAAAAAGCATAAAAATTATATCAAGTAAATAAGCCTTCGAAACGTGGTTGAGAAACTTGCAGTAGAGAAGATAAAAAGTGTGCTCTTACAGTGATAGGAGATTCCGAAGCTTTCCGAGCTCCTTTGGGATAGGCCCAGATAAAGCATTAGCTGCTACAGACCTATGGATTGCAGTACGAATAAATTATTATCACCAAAAGACCGAAACATATACGACTACTGATGTTGAAGTTGCAATCATAAATCTTACAGATATTGCATTGCAGAAAAATTTCCGATGAATGCTGGTAAAGGGCCTGTCAAGTAGTTTTGTGCCAAGTTCCTGCGAAGAATTAGACCACCAGTTTAATTGAGATTTTAATTTCCTTATGGTACTTCAGGTTACATAAAACTTTCGGTTTTCATCTTTCATTTTTCATAGCGTGCAATGCAACTATTGCATAGAATTTTTCCGGGTAAATTGCATTGTTACCCCACTGAACTTTTGGCGAAGTTTCACTTTACCCCTCGAACTTCTAAAATGGACATCTAACCTCCTAAACTCTAAAATTTCGTTCATGTTACCCCTTCCGTCAGTTTTCCGTCAAGCTCCGTTAACAGGAAACTAACGGAAGGGATGAAACGAATGAAATATTAGAGTTTAGGGTGTTAGATGTCTATTTTAGGAATCTGGGGGGTTAAGTGAAACTCGTCAAAAGTTCAGGGGGTAACAATACAGTTTACCCAAATTTTTACTATAAATTATTTTTATATTTTTATATTAAAAATTTCTAAAGATAAAAGGGTCAAACGAGTACTACAGAAAATTAACTGAGAATTAAAATCTCTATATCCGAGTGNATGTATCTGTAATAAATACAGCTTAATAAGTCTAAGAAGAATAAAATTATGATCTTTCAGACGAGGAGTTCGAATTTTAAAATGATAATTAAAACTTAACAGTTGCTGCAGATTGGTTAAATTCCCAAGCTCTGGAGGAATAGAGCCACTAAAATTATTTGAACTAACACTCCTGCAAAAAGCATAAAAATTATATCAAGTAAATAAACCTTTGAAACGTGGTTGAGAAACTTGCAATAGAGAAAATAAAAAATGCGCTCTTACAGTGATAGGAGATTCCGAAGCTTTCCGAGCTCCTTTGGGACAGGCCCAGATAAAGCATTAGTTCCTACAGACCTATGGATTGTTGTACGTATAAATTATTTTCACCAAAAGACCGAAACATATACAACTACTGATGTTGAAGTTGCAATCATAAATCTTACAGGTACTGCATTGCAGAAAAGTTTCCAATGAATGCTGGTAAAGGGCCTGTCAAGTAGTTTTGTTTCAAGTCCCTGCAAAGAATAAGACCACCAGTTTAATTGAGATTTTAATTTCCTTATGGTACATTAGGTTACATAAAACTTTCGGTTTTCATTTTCATTTTTCATAGTGTGCAATGCAACTAATGCGTGGAATTTTTCCTATGAGATCAATGTTTTGGGTAGAACTATCTGTACATAGCATTAAAGCTTCCAAATTGGTCTAGTGAGTATTACGATGGGAGCCAATAATGCGCTACCATTAAACTTTAGTGCGCAACTGAGAGTGCACTATTCATCAAATGCTAATTTCAGACCCTGATATTCAGATGTACACTTTTGGTACTAATCCTACTATGTGACGCCAAAAACAAATAGTTTCCATAAAGATCTTCAGAACTTGAGTAAGCATATCTTTCTTTCCCCTTTTGAGTACGTCATTAAGTCAAAGTAGAGCAAATTTTCTTTTCCGGAAGTATCATCAAATAACAATGCTTAACTCTATGATCTTGTTACCAAAAGTGACTTATACAGTTGAACAAAGTTCGTCAGATCTTACAGGTTAGATAGATAAGTGAGATTCTGAAGCTCCTCTGGAATTGGTCCAACCACATCTAATGCATAAACTCTCCTGCACGAACATACATATAGAGAGTCAATCCAAGCTGAACTTTAGAAGTTGCGAATCCCCGACCATTAAAAGTTTGAACTTTACAATCTAAACTAACATAAAATTTTGATTATAGGTGTATAATTTTTATTGGATTACCGAATATGTCATCGAAAATTTAACAAATAAGTAGTGATACTAGTTCATAAGTTATTGTTAACAGAACAGGCAATGAGAGAGCCGAGTACAGCTGGGTGATGTGGCAAGTAGTCATGTTGTTGTAGGAGCAGTCACACTTGATGGCCGGGTTGAAGTTCGGGTTGTTGAAGTCGGTCGAGTCGATGGCGGCGCCACTGCACGGCTCGCCGCTGATGTTCCAAGCCGCCGACGCCGCCTTCCCCCATCTCCCGAGTATCGTATTCAGTGCTTGCACTGCAGAGCATGCTCATTTTCATGTAGTTTTACATCCAAATTCGACAATCATCCTAAATTTTTAGACTTGTTTATAATATAAAATTAATGTAATTTTTTATGCAGAAAACAATTGAGACCCGACCTAAAACAAGAGGGTGCTTTTGTAAGCTAGCTAAAAGAAATATGCAAAAAAAGTAAATTAAATTAGTTTGGTAAAATCAGAACTTAAAAAAACAAAAAATAATAATATTAAAAAAAAGATAGTAGCATCAAAACGTGTCACAATTTTGATAAGTTTCATACATTGTTTCCAAGTGGGGGGGAAAAATGATAATTAATTCCATGCCATGGGAAAGCAGATGCCTTATACCAAGTCATGTGAGCTGTGGATAGAGATGGGAGGGGAGTGGATAAAATATTTTTTTAGTTAATTAATTACTAGTCCTTATCCTCCTTTTTCAACTAAACTATACAATATTTGAGTTCCTCTTCATTGACATCTTAGAAATATTTGGGATCAATCAAAATCAAAAGGGAGATATAATTCGAGTGTACTTCTTAATCTACAATAGTTGTTTCCTCCAAACAAAAAAAAAAAAAAGAAAGAAAAAAAGAAAGACAAAGAATCCAAGGTATCAGATGCAAACTCAAAAATCAGATTCAAACTAATATTTTTTTTTTGAGAGCAACGTTATAAATAAGGCAGATTATAGTATGCATGCATATATATACCTTCAGAAGGATCTGTCTTGGCTTGAGCAGTGGCCCTTCCCACAAACAGGAAGAGGCAAAGAGTGAACAGCAAATTAAAGCAATATGGAGAAGGAGAAATTGTAGGAGACCTCAACACCACCATCTTCGAGTCTCTCTCTCTCTCTCTCTATCTCTCTCTCTCTGTCTCTCTCTACAGTGGAGAGGTGTTGCTTGGCCTCTTCACATACAAATACACCTCCATATATAAATATAGGGTTAATTGCATACAAGTCCCTGTAAATATAATAAATTATAAATATATTCCCATAAAGTTCGATTTTCGTATGTTGTCCTTACAAAACTGTTTTTAAACATATCTGTCGTTAGAATTTGTTAGAAAAATTTAGTTAACCATAGATTAAGTATTTAACTCTAGTTAGTTAATGAGGTGAATTAATCTTTTACCTCTTTTGTGAATTAACCTTTTACCTCTCTTCAATTAGCAGTTGGGATTTTTGAAGAAACATATATGTGATGACAAAAATATTATTTCACTTATAAAATGAATAATATTTTAACAGTAATAAATCAGAGGAATATATTTGAAAATATTAGAACTTTATAGAGACAACATAAGAAAGTTGAATTTTATAAAAATATATTTATAATTCACTAAGAATTTGTATGAAATTAATTTTATAATATAATGCAAAAAAAGGACAGATTGTGGGCTGTCCATATATATAGAGAGAGAGAGAGAGAGATTACAATGCTTCTAAAAGCATGATGGTCTTTATATTTTACTCTCTTTTTTTTTTTTCAATGATGAAACATTAGAATCAATAATTTTTTATTTCTAAATAAAATAAACAAAGCGGTAGCGTACTACCTATCTCCTCTGTAAAAAAAAAAAAAAAAAAAAAGAACAATCCGTTATGTCAGGCTTTCTATACTATTCCAAACATCAAAAAGTCAAATTTTGTAATTATTTTATATTACTCACGAAATGATCGACATGTTTTAAAAATTAACTATTTTAATTATCGATATAAAACAATTGCACGTTCCACAATATAAAAATATCTAAATTGTATAAAATTTTGAGAGAATATTTTTTTTTACTATCTAAAGCAATATAATTAAGTATTAGCAATCTAAATTTTCAGTGCTTAATTATTAAATAAATGATATCGAAAAATCATAAAATTTAAAATATATAAGAATAAAGGTGTTGGGATCGTGACACCCACTTGGGAATTTTCTCAGGATTAATTGACGCGAGGGCTTTCATTAATTTATTTTTGCAGCGAAATGGAGAGGAGGTGCAGGCGTGTACAAAGCCAAGTGGGATATTTGATGGTAATAAAGTGGGTTTTTTTAGTGCAATAGTCTTTTTCTAAAATTTTATTTTAAAAATAGACTTGTTAAATTTTTATTTATAAATATAATTCTATAAAAGCGGTGAATGGTTCACCGTTTTTAAGCGGTGAACCAATCACCATTTTTTTTTTCTCACTTTTTTTTATATTTCTACGATGGTAAAAGCGGTGAATGGTTTACCGCTTTTACTCTTTTTCTACTACTAATGAGAAGTTATGAATACGGTGAATCATTCACCGCATTTAGAGTTTTATTTTTATAATTATTTTTTTAACAAAATTATTTTTACAATTATAAAAATTGATAGATTTATTTATAAAAAAAAATTCTAATAAAGTGGCTTTCGAAATTTTCAAAACATTTAATTTCTAAATTGTACTGTGATTAGGACATTTTAAAACTATTCAGTGCTCCAGTTGACAACATTCTTTTGGACTTATTTTATACTTTTCTCCCTTGTTTTTATGCAGTCCTTTCCATTGAAAGCATGGGTTTAAAATTCAACTTGAGACTATTAAGAGATTTGATTGTTCCTCTTAATGCCAATTAAGATAGGAGAGCTGTGAAACTTTCCTTTTATTTTATTTATTTTTTTTGGTTAAATAGAAGAGAGAGAGAGAATACTTTTCTATCATACATGCAATAAACTGAAAAAGAAAAAAAATAATCTCAAAGAAAGTTTCGAAAAACACCTGTAGCTTAGTGGTAAAATACTCGGTTACTGATTTAAAAATAATAATAATAATTAATTATGTAAAGAGAATTTCTGTGAAGTGCGAAATTTTCGAATAAGGATTAAACATAAAAAAAGAAAGAGTTATATGTATTGGGAGTGATTTTCAAGCCCTTTGAATTTTCAAAGTCATAATAAGCATTCAAAATCTTTTACACCACTAATGAATCTATTCCCTCATAAATTCTCTGCTTACATAATTGTGTTGATAATTGATATGGAAGGAAAGGATGTGATTTAGACCACCAGATGCTTCCCTTTTGAAAGCTCGAGGAAAATGATGTATTTGGCTACAAAAAGAAACCTAAAATTAGTAATAACCCAATAAATAAATAGTTTGAACAAATGTGAAAACTACAAATAGTTTTACGCATAAAACTCAATCCAAAATTTTGACACATCACATGGCCTCTGATGTGTGCGCCCGTAAAATCAATATATTCAAAGTAATTACTCGATGGATCATTTAAATGGAATATTTAGAAATGTCAACTTTGCTCCTGTTTTATACGTAGCTGTACGCGAACTTACATGATAAATAACTAAATAGAAAGAGGAAAAAGACCGACCGTCCCTAGAGCAAGTGGCAAAAAGTTTGGTGGTTGGTATCCGAGACCCAAGTTCGAATCCTAGTTGATTCACATTTCTAGCTAAGTTTATTTCTAAATGAAATAAACGAAACGGATAGCGTGCTACCTATCTCTCAAAAAAAAAAAAAAAAAAAGAAAGGGGAAAAAGGAAAAAAAAGTGATGGACCAAGTTGAGCTTCAATGTAATTTGAGATCATCATTAATTTCAGGAATGATGTAAAATCATCTTTTGTTGCAGTGAACACCTCCTCCTAAGGTGGTATTATTATTTAGTTGATTTTTTGTTGTTTTTAAAGTTCGAATGGTGATCTTATTATTATTAGAGCACTGGAGATATTTTGGAATTTTCGTATCTCTAAAATCAACAACATAATAACAAATATAATAATTCCCTTTTATTTATTTTATATTTCATTTTGGATCTTTTTGATCTGATTCAGTACGGCCCAGCCCACTATCATAATTCGGCGAGCCCAAGAAGGCCCATTAATCATGGACATTTGTTGGGTTCCAACTTCTTGAGTTAATTAAATAAATTCCAGGAACTAAAATTGAACCATTTTATTAGTGATATTTGTGATTCGAATCGAACTAGACCGCAATAGTTAGTCTCACCAGTAAATTAGAGTCTTTAGCTGTGCCATGTAGAAAAAATTGGGAAACAAAATATAGTCACATATGTCCTATATTTTATAAAACTAATTGCTCGATTGGATTAACATTTCCTATTTTGTTACAAATTAGATGAAAAAGGTAAGTTGAGAATCGGAACGAGCCCATTGGGCCTGTTATGAGATGGACTATACAGGTTGGGTTGAGTGGTTAAACCCACTAAAAGGAAGTAACCTCACTAGTTAAAAGGGCAAAAAAAAAATAAAAATAAAAATAAAAGTGTCCTAATCAAAACAGAGTTTGAATAAAATGAAACCAATTCGCCAACTAACAAAACTATTTGTCACAAATAACATCTTGTTGTTGCATCAAAACATATAAATATCGACTAATCTGGCTAACGTTGAACTTGATAAAATGAAATGGCTAAATAATTGAAAAATTAGATTATTCGAGAATACACATTAAATGTTGAGATTATGCATTGAATTTTTGGTAGTAGATTCATAATTAAAAAATTTATTGTGATTGTAGAAGAAATGAAATAAAAGATACAAAAGAATTAGGACAGATATCGTAGACGGTGGCTAAAATTATCTACTATATCTGTTTGACTTAGTTTCTTGAAACAGTTTTTTTCCCCCTCTTTTTTTTTTTTTTTTTGCCTCTTCTTTAATACACTTTTTACTGCTTAAAGTGATGTCATATGTCACTACAAGTGTAGAGAAAGATGAGGTCTTAGCCTTATAGAGAGAGAGGTAAGGTACTTTGTACGAAAAGTGCTAGGCCTCAAAACATAATAGTTAATATCATTTTCTTTCGTTTTTGTTGCTGATCCTCACATACATCAGATAACTCCTTTAAACTATGGAAAAATTCGATTTTTTGGGGGGATTCCAACTCCTCTACTCTTTTAATCCATCAATAAGCGCGTCAACATGTTGAATTAAGCGGATAAGAAAGGAAAAGGAAGAGGAGATTGGTAGGCGAAGATGAAAAATACCAAAAACTAAACGAAGAGGCGGGAGAAACCCTAGAGGTCAAATTTTAGTGAATATTTAGTCAACGGGATTCGAGAAGCGCGATACGATTAGGGATGTTAATGGGTGAAGATGGGCCTATAAAATATGGGCCGGTTTGGGCACAAACCAGCCCAAGGAAGATGTTGTCCGAGGGGCTATTAAAGTCGGTGATGATAAGTGAGCGGACGCAGACTATAATATGAACGAAGGGCATGTAAGTCGGCGCACTCAGTTGACGACTTTATTTTCTTATTATTATTTTTTTTAAAGGAATACAAAAAGAGTATTATTTGTGATTATTGAACGAGTTTGAAGCCATTAACACATACGGCAGAAAGAAATGATCCTACACACATTATTCAATCTAGTCTTTTCTTTTTTTTGTTAAATATTTTACGGGGTGTACTTAAATAAAAATAAAAGTAAGGCCAAATAAACACTTACACTATATGCCTCAAAAGTTATATCATCAGCATTTGTATTGATGTAGCTTATGGCTTGCATAATGTATAATTGCATTCAGTAAATAAAAATTAAAATTTCATTTTCTTAACCAGTAGAGGGGAATGAAGTGTGGCTTTTTCTTTGGTTTAAATTTCGAGCTAGAAAAACCTTTTTTTTACTTTTTAGAAGCAATGTCTACAATGAAACTCGGTTTTCCTTGCATGGTTTTCTCCTGTTTGATTTTGCTCCGGTTTTAACAAATAACACACAAGAAGATTACTACAGCTAATTCACTGGCAAAAGAAAAAAAAAAAAATCCTGATAATAGACTCATATTTTAAATAATTCTATTAACTCTAGGAACGATCAATGTGGAATATGAATTTTCCTCATGCTTAATTATAAATATCTTCACAACAAATCCAAGGAACAAATATACAAGTTTTATAGACAGAAAGAACTCACAAGAATTCGAAAAACGAAATTTAGAGGATTGAAAAATGTATCTCTAGGAACAAATGATCAAATAGCAAGTCACATGCTCAGCAAAAATGATACTCAAAATCTTGTGTAGTTTCACCTTCCCTCACTGATAATTGAGCTCATCAGCGATTGCGAAGGCAACGGCGTTTTGACCGTTGTATGAGCTCCTGTTCTCGAGCCCGATGGTGCACTAACTTGGTTGCTTGACGGTTGCTGCGCTGACGGTCCGGAGGAGCTCTCGGAGAAGTAGCTTCTGCTTGCGTCCTTGAACTGATACTCGGTTAAGTAGCTCGGCTTCGTAGTCACCTTGCTCACCTCGACATTCCCCGCCAGCATGGCAACAACCGTCGACATCGGTGGCCGTTGCAGAGGTGACGCCTGTGTGCATAGAAGAGCAACTCCGATAACACGAGCCGCCTCTTCCTCGTTAAATGATGTTAGTCTTGGGTCCACCATTTCAAACGCGTGCTTGTTCTCATATAAATGCCATGCCTGGGACCAAAGAGAGATTGTAGCATTAGAGCACAAAGACCGATTTAGCAGCCCATTATATTGGAAAAAAATGATTAGGATTCAGCTAGTTTGCACAATCAGCTTACCCAGTCAAGAAGATAAACCTTCTCCTCCTCAAGGCTCGAATCTGAATTTGGCCGTCCAGTTACCACTTCCAGGGCAACGACACCGAATGAAAACACGTCGGCTTTTTCAGTCAGATGGCCTCTCATGGCATACTCTGGTGCGAGATAACCACTTGTGAAAGAATAAAGCAGGTACTTTAGTATATCATTGTCGTAAACCCAAGATAAGATCGCATAACGAGAATTTGAAGAACAAGCTGATTGGAAGGACCTTACAATGTTCCAGCAATTCTTGTGCTAATGTGAGTCATTTTATCATCATAAAGCTTAGCGAGCCCAAAGTCTGAGATTTTTGGGTTAAGATCTGTGTCAAGCAGGATGTTGCTGGCTTTGACGTCTCGATGTACAATTCTAATGCTGGACTCCTCGTGTAGATAGGCAAGACCTCTTGCGACACCCAAACATATTTCAAAGCGTTTCATCCAATCAAGATGCAAACTAGTATTCCCTGCAGATTTCAAAAAATTTAGTTCTTTTTTATGTTTCGCTTTAGGCTAATGCACGAATCAGTTTGTACATAAATTGAATACACAACAAAAGGGAAAAAAAATGATGAATCATTCTAGTCTGTTAACAGATACCAAAGATTGCCTGATCAAGGCTTCTGTTTTCAAGATATTCATAAACCAATAGCGGCTTATTTCCCTCGATGCAGCAACCGTATAACTTCACAAGGTTTCGATGTTGGACTTGGGATATAGTCGCAATTTCAGTCACGAATTGGCGCTTTCCTTGATGAGATGTTACTGATAGTTGCTTTACACCTACTATTCTTCCATCAGATAGTTTACCCTACGAAAAGAACACATATTTCTTTTTATTTTTATTTTTCTAAGTTGAAATTACAGAAACTCACAAGACCAATCCAAAGGTTACAGAAACATTATGAGCCATGTACAATCCTAGCTTATTGGAGTTGGAAGCCATTATGATAAGCCTCTTCCATATGAATCAAACCAAAAGAACAAAAAAAAACAAAAGAAAAGAAAACTCACCTTATAAACTGCCCCAAATCCCCCTTGTCCAAGAATATTTTCAGGACTGAAGCCTTCTGTAGCAGACCGTAACTCAGCATAACTGAAGATGTCAGGTTTTCCAACAAAACCCAAAAATTCTGCAAAATTTGGCAGCAATTACATCAGAATTTCAACTTTACACTTCTTGAAACAACAATTGATTACGATAAGTATGCATACCATCATCATCCATGCCTGGCCTTTGTTTCCTTCGCCACAAAACAAAAACGCCAACGATCACCAACAAACCTAAGACTGCGATTCCAACTACAAGTCCTACAACCAAACCTGTTTTACTCTTCGAGCCCGTACTTGGTAGTTCGTTCGGTACATTTGGAGTGAAGTCTGATTAACGGTTGCAATAATTAGAAAAGAAAATTATATATTCTTTTCCATAAATGAATTGTTTTATGCTTCTAATTAAGAGGTTACCATAAGGAGAAACACTGAGAGCTGAGATGAATGGGCCATAGTAGCCTTGCGTAGGAATGCAGCAAGTGCCTTTTCCCGCCCAAAAGAAATGAATTTCGAGGAAATTATTGGTTACTGGAGCGACAAATGTTTTGACAACAGCCTTAAATGATGTCCCACCAGCCTCCTTTCTTACATCCAGATCTTTTGCTTTGAGATCTCCCTATGATTGTAATTTAGAAAAAGAAAAAGAAAAAAGAATCAGTGCAGCATATAGAAAATCAGTTCCCAAGGTATAGCAGTCTTTGTTCTTTTCTGCAACTCCTGATATATAACTTTCAGTAGAGTCACATAAAGAAACATATGATTAAGGAAAAACCACCTGAATGTATACATCAAAAACTCTTCTTCCGACACTTTCCCAAGTTGGTGGGTTGGGGAATGCAATTTCAGCGAATTGGAGCCTTACAGTGTAATTTCCATTCTGAAGCCCAATACCATAGTATCTTAATGATGAAGGAGACATCCTCGCAGTCTGAAACAGTTCTGGAGTTAATGTATTTTGAAACTGCGATAAACTGGCTATTATATAGCTGGCGTTCGAGGCGTCCGCAAAGTTCCCAACATTGCTAACACCCCATTTGGTTGACCCTGTCACATAGTATGATGCAGCTGACAGAGCGGCATCATCAATCTCATAGACAGTTCCATCAGAAGCTGTAATGTCTTTACTACCACCACAATTTATTCCAAAGGATGAATCTGCATTCAAGTAGTTTATGTTATGAATATTAACATATGTACCTCTGCGAAATTATCTACTTCCATATGAAGTACACATATCCCCATCAATATTCTTCCGAAATGCCTCTTGAAAAAAAAAAAAAAAAAAACTTTTTTTTTTCCGATACAAAACCATCTTTACCTCAGAGACTGTATGAAAAGCCCCTTTACATTATATGTGAAGATTAAGATTTTGAGAGCTTTCCTTTAGTTATAATATAAGTGTGACAAAAAGAAATGACTTACAGATAGGAGAACCGAGATAACATGGTGTATTTCGCTGAAGACAGTTTAAACCTGAGGGTAAAATGCTGTAACCACAGTAATCTGAATTAGAGAGGATAATATGAAAATTCTTCACATAAGATGTGCTGGATTTGTGATAATAACTACCTGTTGTTGGAGCTGTCTATCACAAAGTTATTCGCCACCAAGTTCCTTAGCAGATTAAGGGATGGAATTAAAGGTAAGAATAGAACATTGTGAGAACAAACATGAAAAGTTTGGAGTCCTTGAGCTTACAATTTTAGATTCGGCTGACTAACCCAAGAAGGAAAGCTTCCTGAGAGCTGATTGTACGATAAATCGCTGCAAATTATTAAAATAAGTTTAGGAAGGAGTTACACGGCAATTTACAGATTATCATCATTTTCCTGCAGAAACTGATCCGAGACATCCTCACAACTTAAAGCATATCACAATAATTGAAGGCAAAACTCAAACATACATATTGAGAAGCGAGGTGCTTTTCTGAGCTGGTAAGCTACCAGAAAGACTATTGTTTCCAAGAAATCTGCTTAAACAACGTGTAAGAAAAGGTTAAAAAGGTTTTAACAAAAACAGATTACCACGAAGATATAAACTGAAAAAATAATCTGAATTTTCTTACAAGTAGCTGAGCGAACTCAAACTGAAGAGGGGCGGAGGAAGTTGACCCGTTATATTGTTAAAGCTCAGATCCCTGTAGTAATCAATTGTAAAAGTTATTTTAGTACAAACTGTTGATATAGCTAGTGAAAATCAACTATAATGGAGAGAAATTCATACAATTTCAGCAGGTTTATGAACTGTCCAAAGCTTGAAAGAATAGTATCGGATATTTTGCAGTTCCTCAGTACCCTACGATAACATATCAAACATCAAATCTACTCTAACATGATGAGGTATACACATATATCTAAGAATAGGTTACTGTTTTGCAACTATACAGGTTGCTCAAAGATGTCATGTTACTGATGAAGTCCAAAGAAGAGCTTCCACTCATTATATCACCTATACGTCTGCATCCAAAAGACAATTTAGACTTTTATTTAACCATGTGCCACTCAATAAATTATGCAATTGTACGCATAAATCCTATAAGAGTATGCCTTAATATCCAAATTAAAATCATTAGAAAACTTATGCACTTAAGGCACTCACAAGTCCGTCAATTTACTAAGATTGGATAGGCTTGAAGGAATTGGACCTTCGAAAGAATTGCCTTGTAATCTCCTGTGATTTAAATTAGTTAATAATCCCAAAGGCTACCACAATACTTGCTTCTAGAGCTTCCAAAACTAAACATAGTAAAAAACGAGCTTATAAGAAGTGTCTTATCGTAGCAAAGACACAGAAACACGGCATAATCTGTGTATTTGATCTGTACACACACAAAAAAAAAAAAGCCAAGAAGAAATAACCAATAACTAATCTTACAAGGCAGTCATATCTATCCAGCTCCCAATAAAATCAGGAATTTGTCCGGTGAAATTGTTGTCCGAAACCCATCTAGAGGCACAACAAAATAGACTATGAGACATAATAGCAGAATTGTAGGAACTAGAAATATCATATTGCAGTGGTAGTTACAGGATCTGCAAGTTTTCCAGATTAGACAATGTCGATGGAAGTTCACCACTGAGGCCTGAACTACTAATGTATCTGTAATAAATACAGCTTAATAAGTCTAAGAAGAATAAAATTATGATCTTTCAGACGAGGAGTTCAAATTTTAAAATGATAATTAAAACTTAACAGTTGCTGCAGACTGGTTAAATTCCCAAGCTCTGGAGGAATAGAGCCGTTAAAATGATTAGCAAGAACACTCCTGCAAAAAGCATAAAAATTATATCAAGTAAATAAGCCTTCGAAACGTGGTTGAGAAACTTACAGTAGAGAAAATAAAAAGTGCGCTCTTACAGTGATAGGAGATTCCGAAGCTTTCCGAGCTCCTTTGGGATAGGCCCAGATAAAGCATTAGCTGCTACAGACCTATGGATTGTAGTACGAATAAATTATTATCACCAAAAGACCGAAACATATACGACTACTGATGTTGAAGTTGCAATCATAAATCTTACAGATATTGCATTGCAGAAAAATTTCCGATGAATGCTGGTAAAGGGCCTGTCAAGTAGTTTTGTGCCAAGTTCCTGCGAAGAATTAGACCACCAGTTTAATTGAGATTTTAATTTCCTTATGGTACTTCAGGTTACATAAAACTTTTGGTTTTCATCTTTCATTTTTCATAGCGTGCAATGCAACTATTGCATGGAGTTTTTCCTATTAGATCAATGTTTTAAGTAGAACTATCCGTACATAGCACTATCCGTACGTAGAACTATCCGTACATAGACCACCGGTAGAACTATCCGTACATAGCACTAAGCTTCCAAATTGTTCTAGTGAGTATTACGATGGGAGCCAATAATGCGCTGCTATTAAACATTAGCGCGTAACTGAGAGCGCACTATTCCTCAAATGCTAATTTCAGACCCTGATATTCAGAAGTACACTTTTGGTACTAATCCTACTATGTGACGCCAAAAACAAATAGATTCCATAAAGATCTTCAGAACTTGAGTAAGCATATCTTTCTTTCCCCTTTTGAGTCATTAAGTCAATGCTTGACTCTATGATCTTGTTACCAAAAGGACTTTTACAGATGAACAAAGTTCGTCAGATCTTACAGGTTAGATAGATAAGTGAGATTCTGAAGCTCCTCTGGGATTGGTCCAACCACATCTAAAACAGATACTTTCCTGCACGAACATGCATATAAAAGAGTCAATCCATGCCTAACTTTAGAAGTTGCAAATCCCCGACCATTAAAAGTTTGAACTTTACAATCTAAACTTACAGTATCTCTAAAATGAGTACCTGAACTTAAAATTTTGATTGTAGGTGTATACTTTTTATAGAATATTTTATTGAAACTCGGATATATTATTAGATTACCGAATATGTCATCGAAAATTTAACAAATAAGTAGTAAGATTAGTCCATAAGTTATTGTTAACAGAGCAGGCAATGAGAGGACTGAGTACAGCTGGGTAATGTGGCAAGTAGTCATGTTGTTGTAGGAGCAGTCACACTTGATGGCCGGGTTGAAGTTCGGATCGTCCAAGCTGGTCGAGTCGATGGCGGCGCCACTGCATGGTTCGCCGCTGATGTTCCAAGCCGCCGACGCCGCCTTCCCCCATCTCCCGAGTATCGTATTCAGTGCTTGCACTGCATAGCATGCTCATTTTCATCTAGTTTTACATCCAAATTCGACAATCATCCTAAATTTCTACACTTGTTTGCAATATAAAATTAATGTAATTTTTTATGCAGAAAACAATTGAGACCCGAGCTCAAACAAGAGGGTGCTTTTGTAAGCTAGCGAAAAGAAATATGCAAAAAAAAATTTTAAAAAAAATAATACTAATATTTTTTTTTTTTTTTTTTTTTTTGAGAGCAAAGTTATAAATAATAAGGTAGATTATATTGTGCATACATACCTTCAGAAGGATCTGTCTTGGCTTGAGCAGTGGCCCTTCCCACAAACAGGAAGAGGCAAAGAGTGAACAACAAATTAAAGCAATATGGAGAAGGAGAACTTGTAGGAGACCTCAACACCACCATCTTCGAGTCTCTCTCTCTCTCTCTCTCTCTCTCTCTCTATCTACAGTGGAGAGATGTTGCTTAATTGACCTCTTCATATACATACAGAAAAGGGCTTTTTTTTTTTTTGCAAATAGTCCCCAGACAAATTTTTTTTTTTAAATTGGACCTGTCAAAAATTTATTTACAAAAATAGCCCTAGACCCACCACGCAAGCGCCACGTCAGCGCCACGCGAGCGGGACTGGGCCAGATGGTTAAGTTGAACACGGTGAACCATTCACCGTGTTCAATACAAAGTTTTTGTATTGGACACGGGTGAATGATTCACCGTGTCCAATACAAAATAGCTAAGATCGAAATATTTGTATTGGATACAGTGAATCATTCACCGTGTCCGATACAAATAATTAGACACGGTGAATGGTTTACCGTGTCTAATACAAATACCTCCAACTTAGCCATTGTTGGGATATTTGTATTGGACACGGTGAACCATTCACCGTATCCAATACAAAAATTTTGTATTGAACACGGTGAATCGTTCACCGTGTTCAACTTAAACACCTGGGCCCGCCCTGCCCGCGTTGCGCTAGCGTGGCAGGGGCAGAGCTATTTTTGCAAATAATTTTTGGACGGGACTATGTTTGCAAATAAAATTTGTCAGGGGGCTATTTGCAAAAAAAGCCCTAAAAATACACCTCGAAATACAAATATAGGGTTAATTGCATGCTAGTCCCTGCAAACAGAGTAAATTATGAATGTATCCCTATAAAGTTCAACTTTTATACATTGTGCCTACAAAACTCATGATATTTTCAAACATGTGCTTGTTGTTGAAATCTGTTAAAAGAATTTAGTTAACCATAGGTTAAATACTTAATCCTAATTAGTTAATTAAGTGAATTGACTTTTTACCCCTCTTCAATTAATCGTTGGGATTTTTGGAGGAATATACCTATGATGGCAAAAAGGTTATTTCACTTATAAAATGAATAGTACTTTAACGGNCCGATCGCCGCCTCTCTCCGCCTCCTCTTCCTCCCCCTCCCCGCCCTTCCAAAGGGGCCGGTGCTCGGATGAGTCCGCCACCCGCGAGATCCGCCGCATCAACCTCTTCATATCTTCCTCCTCGATTTAGGGTTAGGGTTAGGGTTAGGGTTTGGAGAGCGCTCGAGATCGCGAGAAATCGAGAGATAGAGAGAGAGTGTGTGTGTTGAGAGGGGAGGGGGGGAAAGAGGGGGTGTGATGAGTGATTTATATAATAATTTGGTGGGTGGTGAAAATAATTAATAAATTTGGAGATTTTTTTTTTAAAATTTTTTTTTAAAAAAAAAACTTATTAATTAATTTTTTTAGGGGGGTGGGGGTTGTACGAATAGGACGATAGGAGTACTTGGATGGTGTATACGTGAGAAAAAAGAGTAGCAGGGTTTGGGTCCGATCGCCTGATGCATCCGAACAGCCCACACAGTTTATCCTCCAATGATATTTCGACACGTAAGAGATATTCGTTAGGGTGAACGTACGAGAGCTTAGGTCGTATAAAATTGTCCGTCTGATCGTGTAGGTGATCTGAAAGGGAGACCGGAGTGAGTTTTTGAATTGAACCTCCTCGAACCGCAACCGCGGGATTTTAAAGTAAAATGTACGGTTAGTCCCTGTACTATTCGAATATTGTGACTGGATCCCTCTTTTTTGTACCTTTTATTATTTATTGCAACATAATTTTTGACTATATTTTGACTATATTTTTTTTAAAAAATAAATAAATAAATAAATCTTGGGCTACAATATACAGGTTTCAGTGTTTGAGGAGAAATTGTAGGAGCCAAGTTAGAATATCGGAATATTACAGGGACTATCAATATAATATACATTTTATTCGTGTTGTTAACACACGACACAAGCGGATCACGAGAAAATGGTGAGAAATTACATGCATGCAACGTGAAAACGAGTGGGGGTTTTCTTTGTAAATCATCTCGGGTTCCGTAGTCCCTTTCATGTACGGCGTACGTCAATGTGCAAAATTACGATATTTTAATTTTAGTAACATCTTAGAAACAGATGTAAAGGAAGGGAAAATGCGTGTGTTTGTGGGTCGCATCTTTCACAATTCATGGCACCGCATTTATGACATATCCCTTATAAGTTATGTGAGCTGAGTGGACTAAAATGTCCCTACTAATTAACATTCATTTAAAAAATTTGATCAAGTATTAATATATATATATATATATATAGAGAGAGAGAGAGAGAGAGAGAGGGGGGGTTGGGCAAATTATACTCTACACAGTTAAATATAATTTAGAGTATTTAAAATTTTTAAAAAATAAACTTTGTAATTTTTGAAATTATAATAAACTCTATCAAGCGAGTATAAAATAAACAGTCAAAATTAAACTGTCTCCTAAACATGAAAGATCAGAATTTTCAATTTAAGATTGGAGTTATAGATCTTTATCTAGATAATGAATAGAATTTTCTATCAAAAATTCAACCGATTCTGATTTTTTCACACCTTTAAACTAGCGAGCATTCCATATCGGCATTTAAATTTAGTTAATTTTGAGATCTTTTGATCGTAAGGTAAATTATGAAATATGATTTCTATAAGTTTTAAATATTCTAAATCATGTTTAACATTATAGATTATCGATTTGAAAGTTTTATCATAAAAAATAACTATGAGTACGAAATCGATCGTACTCATAATAGTATAATAATCAGACACTCTCTCTCTCTCTCTCTCTCTCTCTCTCTCTCTCTCTCTCTCTCTCTCTCTCTATATATATATATATATATATATATATTTCTGGTTCATGAATATATAGTAGTAAATTGAAAAGTAGTAAATTGAAAAAACAGATTTGTTGCATGGGACATGCTAAGTGTAATTAACCACTAGCTCTGGAATTTGGTAGATGAGAAATATTTGTTTAATTCAGTATTTTCTAGTCGAGTCAGAGCTGTATAGAAGCCCAACTAGCTAGACAGGCATTAATTATTTCTACACCTTAATTTGTAATTAGAATACTTAATTTGTGAGCCACATTTGTGCTTTTCAAGCGATAATTATCTGGAGGTACCTGGTAATTAAGGTCAAAATTGCCCAAAATGGGCATGCCATCTAACACTAGTTTCATGGTCATAAAATGTTTAAGCTAAAACTGAATAACCAAATATCCTACGATGATTTCAATTTCAAATGAATAGCAATCCACACCTCATGCATGGAACATTGATGTAACTCCTCTAACTAGGGTTAGGCCTATGACTTTCCATAAACTCAAATCCCACACAAGATATTACTCCACATGCATGGTTTGTATATATATGAATATACATACCTAATTAAAAGTTTTCCTCCACATTGTAATGACATTATTATTGGAAACAAATGTGTGTAGTCCCACTTAATTTGGTAGTTTTTAACTATTTATAGCTTATCATGAGGATTTAGGGCAATTCAAGCTTCCCCTTTATGTTATATTATTACAATGTCATGTTCACATAGAATATGTGTGCTCCCATTAGCAGTGAGTCACAGCTTAGTTAACATACCATGTATCTCTCATGCACACCACATGCAACCCAAATTAACTTCTATATAAAGTACCTCATACTATGCCTAACATGTAGCCAAGGAAGCTTCATTTTTCTCCAGGCAACACCTAATAAATGTGAGATAAGGTGTTGTTGAGTTTGAGTTTGAGTTTGTTGAATCAATAGTCACATTTGGCACATGGTAAGTGCTAAAGTACGTACTACAGGTAACAAACTGTACATATATAGTTTGATAGTTTGGAAAAGATCATAGCTTTTGATATTCATGGATGGTATGGTGGTGCCAAATGCCTTCATCATCTCTAAAGCACATTGCTAGCAATCCACTTTGAGCAAACACGTTGGAGATTAAACTCATCGTGTCGTTCTCGATTCTCTTAGGTGGCCATGGAGGTCATATATTTTAGTTGCAAGTTCCTTTACATGAGGAGTGTGATAGGCTCCTACTCTCAAGATATTAATTTTAAGAGAACTTTTAGCTCGCTCGTTCGATCTTTTAGAAGAGCAGTAATATTTTTGTTTTCAGGTTTAATTAATTTATACCACGTATATAACAGTTTTAATTACTCTTAATTTGGTAAGACGGTAAGTTTTGTGTGAGAGAAATTGAGATGAACACGATCAGATAATGCTTATGTTGCTTAATTTAGTTTGTGGAGCTTTTGTAAAAGTACCATTTTGAGCTAGTGAATAATTTTATCTTCCATTTAGCTATCAAACGCTAACTACATATACATATATATATATATATATATATATATATATATATATATATATATATATATATATTAAAGAACCTATAGTACACTAGTACTCCGTTAGTTGAAAAGCAGATAGGGTTATTAAATTTGGTAGAATTATTAAATTTCTATTTAAAATTACGGAGACAATTAAAATATATTGGTGTGCAGAAAATTTCTTGCAAATAAGTAGGAGTGATCACCGCCAACAGCATTAATTGATCCAATGGTACTTGTACAAGACTCCAATCGACCAGCAATCAAATTCCACAATACGATTTGCGAATTTTACGTGGGACCAAATCCATTAACTTAAAATATTTAAGCTCAAATAGCCAGTAAGAATCTGTTAGCTACATATAAGGTGCTTACATTTTCATACATTATTCGATGTGGCACTACGAAGATGCCGCGTAGATTCACATCTAGTTCTTTTTCTTTTTCGTTTTTTGGATATTTTTTCCTCAAGCGGCAATTTGGGATCGGAGGGAAATCTAACCCTCCGATCTCGTGATCGGCAATTCCGGACGCTAAACAACTGCACTTGGTTGGGCCGCTGCGTAGAAATTTTCTTTACACCTGGTCCACGGAGAACCTGGGTGAGCCGGATCTACGGAACTAAGATCGGAGTAATGATGGTACGGTGGACCGTACGGTTGGAAAGCACCGACCGCGCTGCGCCTGCGCGTAGGCGGAATCCAACGCCAGGTCCCCAACCAATAGGGATGCGCGTAATCCTCGTGGGCCCCACAAAGGTAATTCGGACAGCGGGGCGGGGTGGGCCCTGCCGACCCTGTTTGGTCTCTTATTTATTTATTTTATTTTATTTTATTTTATTTTTATATCTTCCCTTGGTCCCGAAACGCGGTCCCCGACCTCCTACTTGCAAAGCTCCTTATTTAAAAACAATATATAAAGAGAGAGAGTCCGACTAGATAATTCATACTGTTAAATATTATCTAAAGTATTTAAAATTTTATAAAAAAATCAGAATCGGTTAAACTTTTGATAGAAAATTCTATTCATTGTCTAAATAAAGATTAATAACTCCGATCTTGAATTAAAAAATTCGATCATCCATTTTTATGATGTTATTCGATCTTGATCGTTTATTTTATGCCCTATTGATGGATTTTATTATAATTTTAAAAAATTACAAAATTTATTATTTATAAGTTTCAAATATTCTACATCATATTTAACGGAATGAATCGTCGATTCGGAAGCTCCATCATCGAAAATAACTTATAAGTATGAAAACTCTGTACTCATAAAAATACAGTAGCCCTACTCTCTCTCTCTCTCTCTCTCTCTCTCTATATATATATATATATAGTGCCAGGCTACTATACTATCAATAGCACAAAACTCTTGGTGCTATCAAATTTTTCATCGTTAGATCTTTTTGACAAATTTCATTGGTTAAATTATAGTATTCAACCGACCACCTACTCAACCTTAAAAAATTACTATCATCCTCAATGAACATCCCTTCGTCCAGAGTCTGAAAACTTAATAGTGCTATTAATTTAGTTTTATATATGTACATATTACAATATATATTTATTTATTTATCAAATATCTGCCTCCACCAAAGATTCTTATTCTTATTATTATTAGTAGCGTTCCCTTTTCTTATTTTTCAGAACATATAATTAATTTACCTTTTTGCCATCCTGCATGGGCGAGGGGACCGGAACAATCGCTCCAGAGATCCCGTCCCGCTACAACCAAAATGTCACGGAAGAAGCTCGATGAATAAAAAAAAAAAAAAAAAGTTGATTATCCGCGTATCCCTATAAATTTGTAAGATTATATATATATATATTTATCACCCAATAAGCGAAAAACTCTACATGATCGATGAATGTGTATCAACGGTGTATAATTATTAATCAAGAAAAAAAAAAAGAGAAAAAAGATAAAAATGATAAGATAAGCAGAGCAGAGCAGACGCGGCAGCTGAGTTAAGTCACAGTTGGAGAGAAGACTGAAGAAAGAGGGAATCAGAATTCGGAACCATTCCCCGCCCCGACCCGACAGCCGCGGAATGCCATCGCGCGAAGCGCGTTCGCTTCGTTGTCCCGCACGTGCGTCCCCGTGCACCGCCACCCTCCTCACCCTCGCCAATCCTAAACAACGGTAGATCATTTTAATTTAACTATTTATTTTTTACAAAAAATTTGATTTTATTGTTCAATTTTTTATTTTATTTTATTTTATTTGAATCACTAGACGTACGATACTTTAACTTTAATATTTAAATATGTCGTTTCTCTTATAGATTTAGTTAATATATTTTATATAGTACTCATAATTATAAATTCAGTAAAATAATTAATTAGCTTAAATTTTAAAATTAAAATAACATTGAAGGATTCAAATTAAGTAAATAAAAAATTAAATAATAAAATTAAAATTTTGAAAGATTGAATAGGTACATCAAAATGTTCAGAAAAGTATTTTCTTAACTCATCTCATCGGAACCTAGTGTATGAAGACTCTAAAACGTATTAATGCGTATACAGTGAAGCATCATATCAAACAACCACTATTCCCCCAATTTTAGAAGGGTATTGATGAAATTAATGATTCCCATAAGGGCATCTATGAAATTATTCCATATATATATATATATATATATATATATATATATATATATATAGAGAGAGAGAGAGAGAGAGAGAGAGAGAGGGAGGGTATGTTTCTGGAAATACGGAGTTCTCCGTATTTTCAAGCCGTTTTTAATATTGAACCTTTCGAATGGACAATCGACTTCGTTAAAATTTGATTTACAGTATTTGAAATACCTAAAAAATAAATTTTATAATTTTTTAATTTCATTTGTCTAGTGATTGAAAGGGCTCAAAATTAACAGTCGAAAACAAAAATTTTATAAAATGTGATGATATGATATTAAAATTTTAGATCAAAGATATTGATCTTATTTTATATAGTATAAAAAAAATTCTATCTAAATTTCACGTGATTTGAATATTTCTACACTGTTAAACTCACAAACGACTCATCACGGCCATTAAAATTATTGATTTTGAGCCCCTTCTATCACTAGACAAATGATATCGAAAAATCGCAAAATTTATTTTTTAGTTATTTCAAATACTGTAAATCAAGTCTAACGAATCGTTCATTCGAAAGTTTCAATATTGAAAACGAATTGAAAATACGAAAAACTCTATACTTCCAGAAGCATATCAGCCTCACTCTCTCTCTCTCTCTCTCTCTCTATATATATATATATATAAAATCATCAACATCACCTCAACCATTTATTTATAGGACAATTCAATAAAATGAGAGGGACGGGTTTGGGCAGAATCGAAGTTCAATCCAACACAATAACCTGATCCACAGTAAACCTACTTAGCATTTCAAATCCTCACCTATTATCTTTGATTATGTCGAATTCGCCCAGTGTGGTCGAATCCAATCTTAACCCGATTCAAATTTAGTTCAATTCGAGACTCGATCGGTTAATGCTAGAGAAAACTAGTTTACATATAAAATCAAACTCAGTGATTATCTTTAAGATCAGAAATTCAAAACTCTGCTTCTATATTTTTCTGCTACTGTGTATGAGACACGCATGCATGCAGACAAAACCTGTCACGGGCCCCACAACTTTTGTCTGCACTCAAATAGTTGAGCCGTACCGTCCGGATCACGGGCGTACCTTCTCTCTTTTAATCCCAAATTTTTTTCAAATTTAAATATTTTAATTAGTTGCTTCTACTTTTCTACTAAATATTTAAAAATTAAACATTATTATATTTTAAAAAGGACAGCGAGTGCATAGGGCCCACCTCTCAGGTTCTAGAAATTCCACGGGTCACGGTTACATTCGGGTCCATGAGGTGCAATCATGGACTTGAATAATGGGTGGGGTTAAGCTGGTTTTTGTAACTTAGCCCAGTTGTTGAGCCCATGATAAGGAATTTAGAATTTTTTTTTTAAAAAAAAGAAAAGAAAAATGGGCATGCCAAGGAGGACCAATGGAAACTTGGATTCATCTAGAAGATGATGATATTTAACCAATTGAAATTGGAGGTTGAATAATTGGAAAATTAGGTTTAGTTGTATAAAAAGAACCAAAAGAGTTGGTGTACCCCATTGGGTACACATAGAATTAAATAACAACATCCATTTGATAAGTTGCTGAGTAATTGACTATGGGGATCCTAATTAATTGACTCTTATTGGAAAATTATGTGTAAATTTTGACTCACCTACCCTCGTAATGACACAGCTTGGGTCTCTCTCAAGCCCGAGAGAGCTTGAATTAGAGGGCTAAATGTGTCAGTAAAAGTTGGTATTATTATTAGAAATGATTAATATACGACTCTTTCGCTTGTAAGAGACGACACAGATCAATCAAATATTGTTTATGTAGTATAATAACATCTCAACATTTGTCACTCTTCTTTTTTTTTTTTCTTTTTTTTTTTTTTTTTTTTTTTTTTTTATTTTTTTATTGAACACTGCTGCGACATCTAATTGATTGGATTGTTTGTTTAAAAGCGACTAGTCCTGAATGATATAAGCGGTCTATTTCTAATCCTTATCTTAAGTTTGTGTTAGATACATTGGGTTAAACATGGGGTGGGTGATGATGATGATGATGTTGCTCTCATCATTTGGATCAATCCGAGTCGAGTCAAAATAGCAACCAATTTTTCATGATAGCACATTGGGTTAGATTATTATTATTATTATGGACATGATTTGTGTGTTACATTACATAGCTTCGAATCAAGTGATCCAAAGCCCTAAATAGGACAAGGTGCAACCCATGAATGCACCTTTGAATCATGATTTCTTCGTTTAGACAGATTTTCCATCAACTGATTCAACATGACACAACTTGGAGTGAATGGTACTTACCATGCAATACTATGAACACTTACTCCTCTCATTTCGTCACTCTCCTCTCTCTTAATCAATCCATTCCGATTTCCATTCCAATAATGAATCAAATATTTTTAGATAATTCCTCATTTCATTTTTCATTTCAATGCAATCGAATTTCATTTTTCATTTCGATTCCACTCGTGAACTAAACATAGCCCAGAAAGTAGTTGGGTGAGAACTCATGAACCAATTTGTTCCAGGTCCTCCTCACAGGTACATGGCCAGATTGATAATGACTGAAAGGTACTCACTTTTTGTCCCTTGCATTCTTAATTTCAAGAGCAATGCTGCTGGGCTCGTGGGCGGTCCCCTAAGAGCGACACGCGTAATTGCGACCGCATCAGCGAGCTTTGAAAGAGACTTTTATGGGGGTATTCCGCGTTGTTGCATTGTTTTCAATGTGGTGGAAGTTGATAAGCTAAAGTAATTGCAGAGTAGAAGCAATCGAAAAGTCAAGCCAAGGGATCAGTTTCTAGCACTTATTCGGCCTTATTTTGAGGCCCAGTTTCGAACTGTAGTCGTCTCTAGTAGAATATTTGGCAAACTAAAACTGTGTGGCAGAAAGCTGACATGAGCTTCGCCTTTTCTTTCGCAAAGAGAAGCTATTGGTTGATGGATAATATATTCTAATGAAAAATCTATGGATGCTTTTCCTAACAATGCTATATAACTGTACTTTGTGGGGGGAAAAAAAGAGAAAAAAGAAGAGAAAAGCTTAAAGGTGACCAAGGGACATGGTAGACCCCTGAGGTTATGAATAAAACAGTGTCTTTCAAACTCTTGTGAGCATCCCTGGAACCCAAACTTGTAATCTTGTTGATGTTTTATTTTTCAAACAAGTGTTGCACCCGATGATTCGAGACGTTATTATGCATGACAACCATTTTGGACCTACCAATGTATAACTCAATTAAACCTAATCTTTTAGCAACTAATCTCATGAGACTTAAGTCCACATCCTAATCATCTCTCAAGTACTACATAGATATCAAAGGTTTTGATCTTTTATTCAGAAGCTCAATTCCGTGTTGATTAGCTCTAGCTTACTTTTAATTCTATGATTAAAAAATGTTGGACACTTGATTGTGTGTCAACTATTACAGGAGGAGAAATAATTTGCTAGGCTAGGCATGTATATTCTAAACTAAAATCTAAGTGGGTCATTGGAATTTATTAATGAGCTAAAAGGTTAGTAGGTCCTATAGATAATTATTCTCCATGAAAGAAAATGATTTGTTTCTGTTTGATACTTATCATCTTTGCATTCTTTTGAACATCATATAGACAAGGACATGCATTTCCTTTTCTTCTTCTTTTTTCAATATTTTATTGACAGTAGATTCTTCAACATTTTGAAAAATAAGTAGTTTGGGACCAATATTGAATTATGTAACCTTGTCAATTGATTGATTCTGGGCCACAGACCATACAGGTTATTCAACTACATATTGCAATAAAATTCTAAAAGAACACAAAAGGAGAGACAAATTATTGCAGATTCAAATTGAGATACCATTAATTTTTCTCTTTTTTCATTAGCTCATTTAGTGTTACTAAGAATATGATTATCTGGCATACTTACTGGGTAACATCAAACAACATGCTAGTTCCTGTAATTAAATATATAGATAACGAAATATTTCTAGCATAATATTTTCCGTTCTAATCATACATACTTTTCTCTAAATGGACAAGTTTAAAAGGAAAAGAAGGTGAAGTTGCATTATTTGACACATGTTATGACAGGTTTCAATTGCCACTCAAAAAATAAAATAAAATAATCAGGAAATAGATAATTACAAGAACTAACAAGTTCATCTCTCAATATCTGTGAATTTCCTCATTACTAAGAGTTTTGGCTACTACAATCTCTGAACTAAAGTTGAGCGATGAATTGAGTATCATTAAATAACCTATTTGGGATGAATTTTGTGTTGCTAGGCTAATTGAAGGCTATGAAATTAAGCACAGCATGTTCATAGTGCGACAATGCCGAACATTGAAACAGCAATTATTCATACGTAGTGCAATCGAGCAAATTCCAATTAAGGCAAATTTCTCTTGGAAAGCGAATCTTTATGTATTGAAGTATAAAAATAAGACGAACCTCAACATAGATAGTTCGACATCAGAGAGCACGTGGCTCTTCCAGAAGTTCCCTCTCTTTCTAGAAATAAGTTGATCAGCAGGAACATCTAAGTCATACTACCAACTTTGGTGGAATGAGCTGCAAGAATTTAATCATCCAAAATTTGAGGAGGAGAGATTTGATTACCTCTGCAAACAATGGATGAAGTAAATCTGGCCTCATTTAGCAGGTCCTTCAAATTTTTCCCTCAGCCGTTCGTATTTTGCTAGCTCCGCCATAGACAGAGATGGCGAGATTTCTCCTAACACCTGCGCACCAACGAGAGAAATACCTATCATCGATATTTGTTCACGTAGAATAATCAAATTCACTTAAGTAGCTTGGTCAATAACGTTTCTACTCTGGCATGGCGATGTATACCTTCACAAAATCATCAAATTCAACGACAACTGAATTGCTTTTTTCTTCAGAGTTTGGAGAATCTGCGGAATGATTTGAAACCTGAAACAGAGGAAAGTATTTAAAGGGATTAAATGATAGTAGATTAGAGATGCACTCTGGTCATGGCACCAAGTTTAATGGCTTTTCACAAGCCATTAGTGCTGGTCTAATGACCAGATTGTGGGTCAAATACACTTCGCAACCGATGATAATTACTGAACGATTAAAAAAACCTATTCTGAAGGGTAGATTAAGGTACTACCTTGCGTTTTGCAGCATGAAACCAAGCATCTGCACATAATGCATACATATCCGCACCAGTGAAATTTGGAGGACACTTCTTAGCTACTGAGAGTAGTGATACATCTTCGTGCAGCTGAAATTTCCTGGTAAGTGCTTTGAGAACCCTACCATTTTTCACTTTTTCAAGATTAACTACATACACATGATTTAATCTGCAACTCTTCATTATTTTTTTAAAAAAAGGCCAACAAACCTCTCCCGATAGGATGCATCGGAGTTCACTCCCACATAAAGAAGCTTGTCAAATCGGCCTGGTCGAAGGAGAGCAGGGTCGATAAGGTCAGGTCTATTGCTTGCTCCTATAATAAATAGATCCTGGAGAATAAAAGAAGTGAAACACTTCAAATTGTTGACTCATCAAAATAAGTAAGAAAGTCACAGTTATGTTTGGGCAAAAAAACAACCTGACTGGATTCATTTAAACCATCGATCTCTGCAAGCATCTAGCAAAAACAAAATTGAACATGATGAATACTCAAAAATCATAGCATGAGATACTAAAACTACATAGGCCCCGCTTGGCCTACTTTGTCAAGCAGCTTCTCCATTTTGAGAAACAGCAGCCAGGCGTTTGACAAAAACAAGAGTCTAAAGCTTTTGTCATTGTAAGAAGCTGTAATGACCTTGTATGGCCCCAATAGCTAAAGCTCTGGTTTGAAGCTTTTGCTACAAGAAAAAGCTGCTGTGGGAACATGTAATTGAAAAGCTATTAGCATTTCTTCGAGCAACTTTACTCACACAACACTTCTACAGAGCAAAGCAATTGTACCTGAGAAACCACTCTGTCCATGACTCCACCTGAATCTCCAGAAGCTCCTCTAGCCGGAGCAAGGGAATCCAGCTCATCAAAGAAAATAACACAAGGACGCGCTGACCTGGCCTAAAGAGGATGCAAGATATGTAATGTTAAGAAAAGTGATATTTCAGAAATTGCTTTACAGTTACAAGGTTTCACAGAAAAGATATCACCTTCTGGAAAATGTCTCTGACGTTCTTTTCCGATTCTCCGATGTACATATTAATCAATTCGGGTCCTTTCACACTCAAAAAATTTAACGAGCACTCAGTTGCAACAGCTTTTGCCAAGAGTGTCTGAAAATTCACCAAAACAGTATTTTAAATGAGAAATATTTTAAGTCATAATACAGGAAGAGAAATTTATCTTCAAGTGCTGATCAAACAGGAATAATAAATAAGAATAATCAAACAACTAACCTTCCCTGTCCCTGGTGGTCCATAAAGCAAAACGCCTGATCGCTTGCGCAATCCAGATGAAAATAAATGCTTGTGCATGAGAGGCAACTGAAACATCACGCAATTAAGAGATATTAACAAAATAAGAGCAGCTGTATTATGAACTTCTTCAAGCATATAATGGAAGACCAAAATCTTTTCAAGGCAATAATCAAGAGTTAAGTGGACAAGTAAATTGAATTGAAAAGGAGGGCATTTTGCAGTCTGTTGGTCTAGTACTACCTGAACTGTATCCAAAATCGATTTCTTCACTTCTTCGAGTCCACCGACATCTTCCCATTTCACATTAGGCACCTAAACACAGATGATAATAAGCGTTAAAATCAAACAAAACCAATATTATACCTACACAATAAAATACAGATACTATCAGTAACAGGCTTCCGTAAAATAACTCAAAAAAAAACTGAAAAAGAAAGAAAGGCCATACTTTTGGGGTACCGAGTGCAGAAGCATTTCTTTTCTTTGATCGTTCCAAAGCTCTTGAAAAATCTTCCATTCCTAAGTGCTTGGTTTCATACGTATCAACACCATTGTTATCTTCAATGGCCATAGAGCTTGTACTACTAATCTCACGACTTTCTCTTTTTTTAACTATATCACCCTGAATAAGAACTCTTTGTACAAATGATGCCCCGGCATCAGCAACCAAGGCAAGTATATCCCTCGGCATGAAACCCGATGTTTGTGCAATAACATCTTTTATAAACTCATCATTAATACTCTGCAAGCCCAAAAAAACATAGCCTTCAGGAATGCTCAAAAGATTGCCGCATTTGGGTGAAGAAAAAAAAAAGGTAATTGTACAAAAAAAAATTTACAAACCAACTCGCCATTTCAGGATATCGCACACATTATTTACACATTTTACCCCAAAAAAGTACCTCATCAGAGACCTTGGAGAAGCCACGAAGCGTCTCGGATATCATACTGCTCCGCTGCTCTTCACTTAAAGAAGTCATGCTAACCTCATGGCTGAAGCAGCGACGAATAGGTGGTTGCAGACCTTCAGAACTATCTGCCGCTGCAATTAGTATCACTCGGTGCCTGCTTACTCTTTCAGCTTCAACAAAATACTGACTCAAAAGACACCAAAGTAAGAACAAGCTGACCACTACCATACACAAGCAAAAGAAATACACACACATATATACAATCAATACAGAAGAGAATTTTTTACATACCCCCTCCCCAAACCCCAAAAAATAATAAAAAAAAAAAATAAACAGAAGGATATGCCAGAAAATTTTGTATTTTTCATAAAGGACTTTGAAAAGCTTGATTTCTTACTTATACACTCTTGCAATAAACAATAAAACAGTCTTCGAGAAGCTTTTCGAATTGCAAAACCAACTTCTCCTCGATCAGTTCCCAACATAAGATACTGGTAGTTTTATCTGATATAGTATACTATCAAGCAGTAATATGAAAACTCATAGACTAGAAAGATAAATGTATCTAATCGATGATTATGCAGAGATATGAATATAAAAATCCATGTAAAAATTGCAAATTTATGAAGAATACTACGAGAAAATTCTTACTAGGCCACCATTTGCATCTTTTGCCGGATAGGATTCCTCATCTTCAGGCAGTGGGTTGGAGAACTCTCTAATAACTGATGCAACTTCTGATGTTATGCCCGCTTGATCAGATGGTGAACCTTCATTAGAAGAGAGATTTGCAAACACATCAAAGTGGCGAAGCAGAAGTATACAAGGCGAGTACCTGCGCAAAACTAAATTAGTAAAAAGAGTCACTTTATGAGAGTTGTCATGCCAAGTAGACAGGAAAAGAAAAAAAATGACATGCTATCTGACAACTTTTTCAAGGGGTAAAAGCAGAACTACAAGAAGAGGTGATTAATCACACTTGAACCAAAAAAAGAAGCAATATATACCAAAATAAATCACCATAATTTATTGGGTGTACTTAACAATCACATTACATGCTAAAAATACCTTTGAGTAGCTTTGAATGTATTCGACAGTACAGCAGATAGCCTTCTCTCTGAGGATTCCATTAAGTCATGACAGCTATATTCCACAACATGCAACCCAAGATGATGCGCAACAGATCTAACAACAGTTCGTTTACCACACCCTGTGTTTAGCATGCTTAAGTTTAATTTGGAGTTATATTTGACTAGTGAATACCAAATGTGGTCAATCAAAAAGCCAAAAAAGTGAACATGAAGTCACCTGAGGGACCATATAATAAAACAGAAACCCTGAATTTCGATGATAGGCTTGAAGGGCATAATACGGGTGCAAGAATAGATGCCAAAAGCTTCACTGTGTCTCCTTGCAAGGGCATCGGTTCATTGGAATTGCTAACAAAGTTATAAGATGGGATTGCAGAAGCTGCACCTCCACCAAGAACAAGTGCCGTTTGATTACGGTTAACCCGAAGAATGGGTTCATCTGCTGGCTCAATAGCAGTTACCTAATGAAATAATGGAAGCTCAAACTGTGATTACTCAGGATTCATGTTGAATTTGAAGTAAATGTCAACTTTTTTTTTTTTACTAAAGGATGATATTTAAGAACCTTACCTTGAAGTAGATTATGTTACTGGAAAGCCCATTGGCATTCTTTTCATTGCAAACTAGACACAACTCTGAACTGCAATTCCAATTTCTACGAACAGAAAAGACATCGCCTCTAGCCAGAAATCTATCAACTTTGAAGTACTCATTCAAAGCAAAATCTATCATATCTTGATGGTCACTCGCTTCGGTAGTAGAATTTCCCCTAAGAGAAGAGAGGATACCACATTCAGGAACTTTTACAAAAGAAACTCGTATGTGGGAAGCGTATTTAGGTAAGTCAGGCCAAGGAGCAAGCTCTACATGTGCATAAGAATCACTTATTCCACACTCTTCTGTTTCATGCCTTTCGACTTGAGACAAGTAGTTGAACGATTCTTCTCCCCTACGAAGAAGAAGCTTAAGGCAAGAGACATGCAATCCGAGATTAAAGGCCAAAAGTGGGCTAACATAAGCAACCACCTCATTCAAGGGAAAATTGGTTGGTGCTGGATATATGCAACAAGGCAAGACACTCATTAGGTTACGAGAAAATGAAGTTGAGATTGCAAACTGAGTCTCTTCTCTCTGAGTCTCAGATAGAACTGGACGATTGAGAACTATGGCTTTAACAATCCTCCCAACATTGGTCTCAGGATTTTTTATGAGAACCTGTAAATGTTAGCACATCAGCAAAATATAAATTGTAAAAAATAATAATAATAATAAAAAGTAACAAAGCAGAATCTTAAAGTATAAAATTTTACAATAATTATATAAGTATATGACAGGACTCTCATAGTTAGAGTCAGCGATTTATTAAACTACAATGAATCGTAAAAAATTCTGTACTAAAAATCTAGCAAATTGAGGGATATCGGAATCGATATCGGACAAGCGGGCATTTATAAAAGCAATAATTTTCCGATATGCTAAACCAGGCGTTTCGCAAACAAAAAATTTGAAGCTTTTGCTATTGTGGGGAACTGGTGTGATTTTCTGCGGCACAAAACCAGAAGCGCAAAATTCAAAGCTTTCCACTTCCACTGCAGAGAAAAGCTGTTGTTGGATATTATGAAAAATTCATTGGCTCTTCTATAAGCAGTCCTACTTAACAGTTCTACTTAAATGCTCTTATACAGAAGCTGGGCGAAAGAGGCTGATCAAAGTTGCAACCTTTAATACACAAAAGCTTAACAAACAATAATTCAAACCCACCCAAACTAAAAGAGAAGCAAATCAAATTACAGAGAAGTTATTGAAATGCCTAAATAATACAACAAAAATGCATCTTTGTTTTTCCCTTTTTTATCGCAGGAAAACTGAATAGAAGGAAGCGATCATTACCGCAGACCCAGAAGTAATCGCCAGGCTCCTGAGAACGTCGGCGGAGACTCCTACGAAGGACGACAACTCGTTAAACTCCTCATCTGCGCCGCCCCCTTCGGGGACGAAGCGGAGGATCCCGGCCTTGAGCCAGAGCGAGGCGGAGGCGGAGCCCCCATCTTCGTCGGCGAAGCGAGACCTACGAGGGCGGAGAACGCCGTCGCCCTCCGCGGCGCCGAGGGATTTGGCGGAGTTGAGGACGGAGTCGAGGATGGCGCGGGTGGAGGCGAGGATCAGAGGCCTCCGTCGTCGCTCGACCATGGCTAGAGAGTGGAGAAATTGGGGGTTTCGATTGGAAATTAGGGTTTTAGCGCGATGAAGAGGGAGAGAGAGGATGATGAGACGCTACGAAGAGATGAGAGAGGAGAGAGAGAGAGAGAGAGAGAGGGGGGGGGGGGGGGGGGGGGGGTGTGGCGGAGGGAAATTGAGAGGGAGATGAAAAGCGGGTTGAAGTGCGACGATGGCAACGAACTTCAACGAAATTTCACTGGTCAACGTTTCGATTTTTCATCAATGCCCAAAAAAGTTATAAGGTTAATTTTTAATTCTTTGTTAAATTAATTTTCTTCTAATTTTATTTTTATTTTTTAACTATATAGAGACAAGCAAAGTTACCCGTCGATTCTAATCATACGGTCGATCGAACGGTCCATACCACTACAGTAAAATGATGCCTCTTTTGCTCCTCTCCCCCCCCCCCCCCTCTCTTTCATCTCCTTTCTCGACCCCTTCTCCTCCTCTCTCGCCACCACCTCCTCCGCCGCCGCATCGCCGTCGCCGCCGCCGACGACGACGACGACCTCCTCCGCCTCCACCCAACCCCATCTCCTCTCACTCCGGATCTTCTCCGTCTCTCCCTTAAATGAGCACCGTACTGGGCCTTTCCACCTCTTCCGCCGTCTCCGCCTATTGCCTTGTCGACAAAACCCTAGAGAGATCTAGGGTTGGGGTTTCGCGCACCTTCCCCTTTGAATCCACCCATCTAAGCTCCCGCCTTCGTGGTTCTTCGCTCTCTTTGAGGTCGGCGACTGGCCCCATGGCTGCTCTATCTTCTCATGCTGGTGAAGGGAACAATGGCCCGATCGCGGCCGACGAATCTTCGCGTAATTCCTCTTCGATTTGCTTATTTCTCTTAATTCAAGCTACTGTTCGTAGGATTTTATGCCGAAGTTAAGATTTTTATTTCGTGCCTGCGAGTGCTTTTGAGAAAGATCTCATTTTGGGAACGAAACATTTGCTAATTTAGTTGGGGTAACCTTTGTTGCATTAGCTGCTATATAATCAAATTAGGTTCTGGTTTAATTGGCAAGGTTTGGTTCTATGGGATAAGTATAACATTTTTATTTTGCTCTTTTCCTTCATATTTTGCTGAAACTTTATGTATTTGGTGATTAAACTTCATGCTATAATATCAAATTAGGTTCTGTTGATGTTGGCGAAGTTTGGTTCTGTGGGATGTTCATGTATTTGATGATTAGTGTTTTTTTTTTTTTTCATGGTAATACGTGAAGCTAGTATGTGATTGCTTCCTTTTAGTATCTGCTATTTGTAATTGACAGCAAATCGGATTGGAGAGATTCGAAGGATCACCAAGGAGACAAATGTGCATGTAAAGATAAACCTGGATGGCTCAGGAGTTGCGACTTGTACCACCGGGATACCATTCTTGGATCATATGCTGGATGTAAGTATTGGTTGGCTATTTCTTTGTGTTTCTATAGTGCATAATGGTATTGGGTGATTGCTGATGAAAAGCTAATGAATTAAGCTCAAGGTTTCCAAACTGAAATAGTGCATTTGTCTCTTCATTTCACATGAAATGTTTTCTGTTGCAAGTTTAAAAGAATGTAATAAGTTAATTTATAACCAGCATGGATAGTTGCTAGCAGTAGCAGGTAATATGTTATTATTAACAATCCTTCCTTATTTATGGTCAATTTTCGCCTAATCTTTTTTTGTTTTTTATACCTTTTTTTTTTTAATAATGGAACTTCTATAAGAAATTTTTGGAACGCCTGAAATGGTTAACTTGAAGCTTGAACATTACAGCAACTGGCGTCACACGGACTTTTTGATGTGTATGTGAAGGCATCTGGTGATACACATATTGATGATCATCATACGAATGAAGATGTTGCCCTTGCAATTGGATCGGTATCACAAACTTTCGCTTTTTCTTTTTCCTAGATCACACGTTAAAGTTAAAGAGGCATATTCTTGACCAAATAGCGTTTGATCAAGTTCAATTTGATAATGTCTCTTTGCATGTTTAGAATGCATGATGTTCTCTGATAGGAGGATGTCAATTTACGACAATCTTCTAAAATTCTCCCATGCAACCTGCTAAACAATTAGTTTATGTTCGCTACCAACGCAATATTTAGATAATAAGGTTTCAACGATGTTTACAATTTTACATTACAACTGCGCAGGCATTACTTCAAGCACTTGGAGATAGGAAAGGAATTAACCGGTTCGGGCACTTTGCAGCCCCACTTGATGAAGCAGCAATTGAAGTTATATTGGTACGCCTTTTCTAGTTGTAACGTCTATTAAACAGTATATACTTGTTTGTACCTTTGATTCTTTATTTGTCTCTCTCTACGTCATTCTCTCTGTATGTCATTCTCTTGATATATCTGCATGTGTATTTTGATTCTCATTTAAATTACATAGGTGTGCACGCATTTCTTTTTGGCTATTAATTGTTCTTTGGGCATATTTTTTTTCTGCTTCAATATACAGGATGATTTTGGTGAATTTGGAGCTGAAAACATTGTTGGGAATGATTGCTTTGTCGTTTATTAGATAGACTACCAAAACGTTGCTCATTACCACTTACAATTACCTAGATCTGTAGAAGACCATGGTCTTGTATCTTACAGAATATAGTCATCTTATATGCTCTGTAGCCAATTATATCTTAGTAAAACTTTCATTTGGTGATGAACATATGTTTATTGCTAAATTATTCTTTACCAGGATTTATCAGGCCGTCCTCATTTGAAATACGACTTAAACATCCCGACAGAGAGAGTCGGCACATATGACACACAGGTAATTCTAGACTATATTTTCTTTTCTTTTCTGCTTTTTTAAATTGACTCTTTAAGTTCTGAAATATGATTGCTTAGTAGCAATAATAGCATTCCTTTTTTGTGCTTGCCTGGTGCGCTACCTTGCTGTTATTATAGTTTTCTTGCTCTTCAAGTAAAATATTATATGCTTGACCAATATGATATTAATTCCTCGATCTTCAGCTGGTGGAACATTTTTTCCAGTCTTTGGTGAATACATCTGGGATGACGCTTCACATCTATCAGGTAACCGGATTGTGTGTACATAGCGTAAATTTATTTTAGAACATCCAGGTGTCTCTTTGTACTTGCGTCTCACCATTCCTGCTTATGTTAAGATAAACTAAATGGTAATTTCATTCTTTAAGTCTAAATTTCATATTGTATTATTAGTCATATAAATCAACTCAGTTTGATATAATGAGGTCTTATTTGCCTCCTCCATTTTTGAATTTAAAAAACTGTCATATTTATTAGTCTGCAAAAGTTAGCATTCGAATTATTAGATAGCTTGAGGTTCTGGAAATTCCAAATTGAAATGCTCTGTAAATCTTATTCTGGATTTTTAGCTTGCTGGGAAGAACTCACACCATATCGTCGAGGCAACCTTCAAGGCATTTGCCAGAGCTCTTCGCCAGGCGACTGAATATGATTTACGCCGACGCGGAACTGTGCCCAGGTATGTTTCCAGTTATCTCTTAAGTTTCTTACATGTACTGCAACACTCTTACCCCCAAAAAAATACTTTTTTAAAAAATCCCCTGCTACTTTCTCTTCAAAAACATTTTAACACTCATCTCTTCTATTCATACCTTGTAATATCGTTCTGTTGTTACAGCTCGAAAGGTGTTCTGTCGCGATCATGAGGTTCCGAATCCTGCGTTGCGGAGTGGATTATCCATTGTGTGATAGAAGAACTAATAACCGTCAATGGCGATTTCCACTTTCCCTGGTAGACGTGATGAGTACTCCTGTAGCTTAATTTATTTTTTCAATAAATGAAGCGGATAGAGTGCTATCTATTTCTCAAAAAAAAAAAAAAAAAAATCTGGTTTACTAGGTTATTTGTGTGGTTCCATATGTCATCTCTTTCTTCTTCTTTTTCCTTTTTTTTAAAAAAATTGTCCACTAGTTTCGTATAATAGGTAATTGAACGCACCCAAATGTTCGCCATGTTCAATTAGAGTAGAAAAGCCAAAGTTCTTGTGTAGAGCTACCTTGTAGTACTAGCATAATTATTTGGAGTTATAAAGTAATTAGGCCGTATTTAGTTTAAACCTATTGTTTTTTAGATCCATTGATGTAATTCATATTTAGCAGTAGTTAAGGGATTAAGATTTTGTTGCATCGATATTTACGGATCAAGATTTTTTCTAATGGTACGTCTGATGCCATCTGCTCTCTTGCGGTAATTATTATATTCAGTAAATTTCTATATATATATATATATATAGCATTCTCGCGATTCAATATATTCTTAAAAACAAATAAAATAAAAGATACACATGCACAAATTTCATTATTAGGTCAAGGTGATGATAACACATCTTAGTAAGAAAAATATTTAATTGCAATTACGGAGTAATGAATATGGATATGCCAATATATTATAGTTAATGGAACGAGGTCATCATCCATTTTGATCTATAGTGCTTATCCTTGAAAATATATATAGCCCATTAATTAATTATATTACAATTTCAAGCATTTAAAGTTTTTTTTTTTTGCAATACATGCACTTGCATGACTTTGTTGGCGGCGGCGGCTTTAATTAAAAGAGAATATCCAAGATCCTACGATGCAAGTTCAAATGAAAAAAAAAAAAGAAAAAAAATTTTCCATGATGAGCTTTGATATATATGAATAATTATTTTTTAAAAAAATGGTAATATGTTATTGTAACCTTTTTTCCAATTGGTACGTAACAGGACACGTATCGATTGGGGAGCAAACAATTAATCATCCTCGTTGCTTTAAGATTTGACCTAATGAAGATGAATTGATGAACGATAATAATATTTTTTTTTTCCCAATATTGGTACGTAGCTGGTTGTCACGGACTTAACGTTTTCGTTCGCAAAGTCCGTGCGGCGCCCACCTTTTCTGCTCGATGATGGACAAGTCTTTGTCCATAAAAATTTTTCTAAATTCCTGACATGGTACTCTCTCCCTAAACGCTCAAAATAGATGGAAACCTCATAGAGTTGTAATAATAATGACAAAATTGTGTTCTCATAAAAAGTATTTCAATATGTGCGCAATTTTAAAGATATAATTACAATAACTCAAAATCAATTTATAATAATAAATATATAATATTATATTTTATATATCTGCCAAAATAATATGAAAATCTCCTTTTATATATAAATTATAATAATTCCCTCGTCTCTTAAACAATAGGATATTTTTATGCTATAGTAATCCATAGGCCAGTCGTAAAAGATTAATTCCATAAAATCCAGTTATAAGTGACCATTTGGAGAAGCGAATCTTAATCATAGTTTTTTTTTTTTCTTTTACTTTGTATTTTGTTGGAACCGATAATTATCCTAGAATTATTATTCTAACAATTTTAATATTTACTAGTTTCCATGCATGCACGTACGTAACATAAAACCCTCCACATCCCACAAACTCTCTCTCTTCTTCCTCCTCCATCTCTTCCCCGAACACACCAATTGATCCAAAGGTGCCCACAATGGCCTTTTCCGCGCACGGCGGTGAGGCTTGCAAGGTCAACCGCCTTGGCCGGCGGTAGCCACACGGCGGGGCGACTCCCCGTCCTACGGCTTCCATCAACCTGATCTCCTCCACGCTCTCTCCGCCTACTCCCGGATTCTACCTAGCTAGCCCGCTGAATATAAAAACTGATCATTCTTAAGTTTTTACAAAATAACAGTTGTTTTATGTTCTTTAATATATTCCGTAATTTTCAGGACTTGAAAATACCACAGACATTGCGAGTCTCGCCGGCGCTTCTAGGATACATATTGTTGCTTTATTAATTACTACTTAGATATATCATAACACTGTAAAAAGTAAAATTTGTGATTATGCCCGATAAGGTTTTTTTCTTTTTTTTTGTTAATAAGTGTGACGGGAATTTATGATTTATCGGAATAATGTATTCCATTGTAGGATGTGTGAATGATTTATCTTATTCACGAGATAATGAGTAAAAAAAATATAGATTTTTTTTTATATAGACAAAAAGTGTAAGCATTTTTTTTAAAAAAAAAATTAATAATACACCAAAATTCATGTAATTAAACGAAGAAAACGATCGCGATGGGACTCGAACCCACAATCTCCCGCTCCGGAGGCGAGCGCCTTATCCATTAGGCCACGCGATCTCGGTTGCGTAACGAAACTGCTAAGTTTAATTTTAAAAAGGTCCCTTTACTTTAGTGTTCCAAACATTGTTTTAGTTAGTTAAATTTGTAAGTTTTTATCACAATAAATTGCTTCAGTTTCATTCATTCATTTAAAAAGTAACTAAAACTATTAAATCTGATAGAATCAACTGATCAATCTAACTGAATCTCCAATCTAATTAACTAACACGATTCAATTAAAACAAAAACAAAAAAAGTGGGGACGTGCTTTAGAAACTACAATAGGCTGGGGTTCTCCGCGCAATTAGGTGTTAAAAGACCGTGTCCACCGTACACCGAATTTTTTGCTGCGCTCTTCGTGCTCTCTAAGTCTCTATAGAACACGGGACGCGGCGGAGGCGACAGGGCGCGGCGCACGAGTTCGTGGGCCGAGCGATTCCGCGGTGCGTAATCCCTTTTCCCCTCCCTCTTGTGAATCGAGTCGGAGAATCGCAAAATCGATTCAAAAAATCGCATTTTTGTGGGCGTAATTGGCGAAACTCCCAAGTTGATCGACCTGGAACCCTAGATTACTCCAATGAAGAAGAACATAGCTGTTAATTGAAAGAAGGAAACGAAATCAAGTGGAAAAATCGCATCTTTTTAGTTGTAGTTTCGCACTTCATCATGTCTCCAATCATAAAGTTGTTATCTTTTTTTTTTTTTTTCCAAGTTAAAATGTTTTTAATTTGGTATACGAAAATTGGGAGAATGGGGAGAGTTATTTGACTTCATAGTTTTGTACAGGGATTGATATTAAAAAAATATAAAAGATGGATGGATTTCCTCTATAATTATTATGCATTAGAATAAAACATAGAATAAAGTAACATTTTCCTTTTTCCTAGAGGTGAAGTAATTAGTGTTTTTTTATTTTTTAAACCTCCCCTTTTCTTAGTTGTTTTTTTTTTTCTTAACTAATTTACTCGGGCTTCCGTGAATAACATGATTTAGCTCCTCTAAAAGGTTATTATAAAACACCGATTGTTTATATATGATGATATTTTTCTGGTGCAGGGTTGATAGGATCTTTTGCAGTTATGAATAAATTGGTTCCGCAAGCTATGTATTATTTTCACAGTGTTGATCTAAGAAATTCTGGCATTTCAAAGCATTTCATATCCTCTTTATCAAAAATTAAGTATGGTCCAGTTGATGACAGTTACTGGTTGAGGAGATTAGATCACAAGGATTGGCTAGCGCCGAATGAGGTACTGAAAATATTTACAAATATCAGACATCCTGATTTACTTACAGGTGCGTTCGAGAAGGTCACGACTCGTATGGACTACAAACCCAGTGAAGCTCTCTATAGTTTAATAATCGACAAACTAGCCTATGCACGTAGATTCAACGAGGTGGAGGATCTGTTGAAGAGGGCCAAGAATGAGAATTGCCGACTTTCTGATGAATTCTTTTATAGACTGATCAAAATGTATGGAAATGTTGCGAACCATCCCGAAAAAGCCATCGAGACACTCCGCAATATGCCCAGTTTTCATTGTTGGCCTTCGGTTAAGACTTTCAATTATGTTTTAAACATGCTTGTGTGTACTCGACAGTACGAGATTGTTCATGAGATATACATGAGTGCGTCCAAATTGGGCATAACTGTTGATACCTGTTGCTTTAATATTCTTATAAAGGGCTTATGTCAACTAATAGGCTAGACCGGCGTTTGGCCTTATTACCTGAACTACCAAAAGCATAGGATTGGAACCAATGCTCCACTTATTCGAGCTTATGCATTCTCTTTGTAAAAATTGAGATTAGATGAAGCATTTGAGGTATATAAGAGAATGGAAATGAAGTATTGATCTTGATACAGTAACATTTAATGTATTGATTAGTGGCCTTGTGCAGCAGGGAAGGGTGATGAGGGATGAATCTGCTAAAGGAAATGAACTGAAGGGGTGTTACCCTAATTCAGGAACTTATGAAGCACTTCTTTGTGGTTTCTTGCAAAAAAAGTTTGTGAAGCTAAGACTTTTATGGAATTTTATGACTCTCAAAGGAAGCAAACCCAAGTTTTCATCATACAAACTGATTATTGAGGGCCTATGTAGTGAAAACAGTTTGGATGATGCTTATTCTGTACTAAAGCAAATGGTGGAACACGGATTCATTCCTCGAATGGGCACTGGAAGAAGATTCTTACATGCATGTTTTAGAAGATTCACTTGTGGTCCCATTTGTCCTAGCAGGACCTTCGCAAAGTGTTGTTCACTAAGCTGTTTAAAAAAGCACTAATGCCTTTTCACTGATGCTCTTCTCCGACCAGTTTCCCATTATAGTAGAAGAAGCACCTTCATGTTGGGGCTTATCTTTTTGTGGTCCAAATGATCATTTTAGATTTCACAGCAGCAGTAGTTCCCACTTCCAATTTGCCTGTGCAAATGCAGAGCTGCAAAGTTTTTGGAGCAAAGAACTGCTCTAGACTCCACATAATTTCCTGTGATTGCTTCTTGTGTATTGTCTTGAGTCAGTTCGACAGATTTACCGTCAGTTACTGTCAGATAAATGGAACACTTGGCAACTTCCAGAAAAATCTTCACAGGTTTGTTATTCAATTGTAACTTAAAGAACTCGAAACTTTATTCATCTTACTCGCATGAAGATCTCTAGAACTTTCATTCTGTAGCACTGAACCCTTCTTACTGGCATTTCAGTTTGGATACAGGTAATAGCATTTGATTTCCCTAGTGGTGTCTTCGCTATGCTTATATAAACGGTGTTTAAGTCGGATGAACGTGACGTTAAGCACGTCGCTAATTCATGTCATCTACATCCGACTGGAAAAGTGTTGCTCATATTATGAGAAAATACAGATGATGCAGGACAAATTCAGAAAACCCCTAACTTATCTTGCAAGTGATGAGCCCAAAATCAATTAAAACGCAAAATTAGAATTTTCTAAAAAAATTTAGATAAATTTTCAGATTTTTTTAAAAGATTTTAATGAATTTTAAATTAAATTTGTAATTAAAAAAAAAGAAAAAATCAAAAAAGTAGTACGACTCTAGCAAGAAGGTTCTGATGATTTTTTTTATTTTGTAATTTTTTTAAAAGTAGCTAATATATAGAGAAAGCAAATTTACAAGAAGGATAAGAAAAAATAGAGGAAATGAGAAAAGATGAAGAAGAGAAAAAAAGAAGATAGAACCTCTGAGGAAAAAAATTTTACCAGGCGCACCATGCGGAAAGAGAAGGGAAAAAGATACTATGACCGCAGTAAAAACACAAACCCAAATTTTATATCCATCATAACTCGTCCCAAATTACAAATTATAAGTACTATATTATAACCATCCAACCGTAATCCTAATCTAATTCAAATCCCAAGATTTTAGGAATATTTCCTAATTCGAGTATATCTAAAAAAATCTAAACGGCATATTTCCAATTTTAGGATTTATTCTCTTATGATAAATCCTAAAATCTTACAAAAAACAACTAAAACAAATTAACAAGTAAAATAATTCCGAAATTAGAAAAATTAAAACCTAAACAAATCAATCCTATCCGCACCCGATCTGCATCAACAGATGTCTCAAGAAAGAATGTGGTATCTTGATATTTTCATGATTTACTATATCTGTACATTCTTGTTGTAATTTTTGATAGCAAATTACAAGTTATGCAGTACCGTTCCGGATTTGTTATCTGAGTGTCAAATGGTATTCTTTACTTTGCGCGTAATGGAAATGATATCAGCTCTATTAACCTTTATATCAGTTTCGGCTTCCCATTCTTCTTTTGGTTATTTTTAGAGTTTAAGTATTATATCATGTTTAATGAGTACTCCGTACTCCTCTTTCTTTTCCTTTTAGAATTAATTATGATTACTAGTAATTTGAACTTAATTATAAAGATTCTTTGAATTACTTGACAGATCTGTATCCTTCTCACTCTGATTTTTCTCAATCTCTTGAGTTCATTTTGATTCGACAATCTGTCACCTTTATCAGCACATGAAGCTTGACATAATGAAACATAACGAAACATAACAACACATACCATTAAAGCTAACAGGGAAAATGAAACAGCAATGAGATCATCATACTTGAAAAATGCTACTTGTACACCCTATTCTAGATAAGATGAGGACTAAGTCTACATAAATAAGAATTCAAAAAACTAAATCTGAATAGTCAAAGAGATTAGACAACATCCATAAATAAACTATCGCGTGTTGGAAATCTCTTGTTTTGATGTACCGTATATGTGCTTTAGAATATCCTTTCCTTTACACTGGTTAGGAATGGAAATTTTGAATTTATTTGCCTAATAGTAACCACTCCTAGCTATTTGCAGGCTTAATATATGAACTGAAAAGCAATTTGGGTGAATTTTGAGGGTGTTTTTGTAATCTCTCCTTTCAATATCTCTATGATATTTTCATCTCCTCTAAATGCCACAAAACTTTTTAATCATATTGATTCTGTAAGTTCTGAACTTGTGTGGTATGAAGAATCTTTTCTTCTTCTTCTTCAAGGATTTTTATTTTATCCGTCGTAAGATCATCGTCATAATCATGGATGTTAAATCATGGCCCCTTGCGAGACAGAAGAGATATGCTAAACTGGATTTTTTCGATGTTTTAAGAAACGGGGAGTGTAATAAACCCAAAAATATTTCCTACTCAATGATAGTGTTTGATACCGACCGTCCTAGCGAAGTGGCAAGAGGCTTGTGGTAGGTACCCGAGGTTCCAAGTTTGAATCCTAGTTGATTCACATTTCTAGCTAAGTTATTTCTAAATAAATGAATGAAACAGGTAGATGCTACCTATCTCTCTCAAAAAAAAAAAAGGTTAGTGGTTTGATCACTGTTGAACCATTCGGCGATAGCGTGGCATCCAAAATTTTAAAATATTAATTAAATACAATGGTGAATAAGAATTGCTCTATTTGGTTCTACAATTGTAAGAGAGTAAAGAACAATAATGTTCAGAACCGAAACAAAAAATTCAAAGTTCTTTTCTAATATTAATAAAAAGAATCAATAATGTTACAGATCAAAACAAAATTGAAATTCTTTTTCTAATATAATATTAATCAAAATGGCTCTATTTTTGTTGGCAGGCTAATGATTATATTCGAATCGTTTGATGCAGGTTTTAATTTTGAATTCTCGCACCGGTTTCCGGTTCGACGGCTAGTTCGAAAACATTGGTGTTTATGCATCAAAGCAGATCGTCAGATTTCTCTAAGCACCACCGAAGTATTAATTTAAGCTCCTTTTTTTTCCCTGGAAATCTCTCTCTCATCTTTTCTTACTAGGATCTCTAGACTCCACTAAACAATATTACCCAGTCAAGTCCTCATATCGGTTATCAAGTCATATCAAAAAATTGACCTCCAGGTATAATTTCAACAATCTTAACTGCTCCGACTTCATAAATTTTAACAACTCAAAACACCTAGTCCAAACTTTGAATCTTCTTCCTTATTACCACGTGCACACAAAATCTACAGGCTAACAAAATTAAGATGGAAAACTCGAAGTTCAACTTCATCGTTCGTCCTCCATTTCATTACATTATTATTCAAAAATTTGTAATGCTGCTTCGTGCTATTATTATTTTTTCTCTTTCTGTTCAGAATGGTAAACAACTGAGATTGGGCCTTCAGTTTTATTTTCTTATTAGTGTTCCTCTGTCTGAGTCACGACTAAAACGTGTTTCTTTCTTACCATTTCACTATACTGTATAAACCTTTAATAATATGACTTGAACTAAAACACCCAAGACAGCATGAGATAATGCTAGCTTTTTAGCTTGTTCTAGTAACATGTTTAACTAGTCCTCGTTCTCTTTTCCTGCAAGAATGACTGTTCCAATGCTTCATCCCTATATATAGCCATCGTCCTTCTATCTCAGTTATACGCACCACGCATCCTACGGAATAGAGATATAGGGTTAGAGATAGAGAGATGGCTCCCTACATTCTTGCCCTTACTCTCCTTGCCCTCCGTTTCTTCGCGAGCCATTGCGTCTGATCCTAGCCCCCTCCAAGACTTCTGCGTTGCGGATAAGAACTCCCCAAGTACGCACGATCATTTTTCTCTCTTTTACTTATTTCTTCAAGGCAATTGCTAAACAATTCTATGTTACTTTGTTAACTTTTATTTCGAGGATAGCAGCACCATAATTTGAAGCTATTCTTTTTATTCTACCCAACACTGCAAGCTTCAGTAAAATATGTATTAGTTCTATCAAGCTAAGTCTATTTTTAGCTTCACATTTTTGCTACAGTTCATTTTTTTAAATAAAATTGAATACACGCAGTAGCTTGCTACCTTTCTCTTAAAAGAAAAAAAAAAAACAATTTCCAACCTCCCATGGGATTGGACTATGAATAAAAGTATGGTATCTATGTATGTATGGATGCATCAGATGTGGGGAAATATTTTTAGTTTTTTTATGAATGATCCCTACAGTAACAAGAGAATAAAAAAAATTTCATTTCATCTACATTTATCCCCAAACCAAATTTCCCATTGCTGAACTGCTTTCCTATTTCGTGCAGTTATTCGTAAATGGGTTCGTGTGCAAGGACCCAAACCTCGCCACCTGAGATTTCTCTTTCCTGGTCTCGACAAGCCTGGAAAAACCATGAACAAGGTTGGCTCCAACGTGGACTCTAGTCAGTGTGGCGAGCTCCCCGCCCAACACCCTCGCATCTCCAATAGCTCGCATTGACTTCGCCCCACAATGGTCTAAACCCTCCCCACACCCACACCGAGAACGCGCCACACCGAGATCCTACACCGTCCTTGAGGGCACTCTCTTGCGTCGGATTCGTCACCTCTAACCTGACAACAAGCTTTTCGCGAAGGTGCTTAACACGGGAGACGTGTTCGTAATTCCCCCAAGGACTTATCCACTTCCAATTTAATCCGGCAGCGAGCAGCGCGTTGTGATCCCGGTCTGAGCAGCAGCCAAACCCCGGTGTGATCACTATAAGCCAATGCAGTTTTTCGGGCGAACCGCCTGATTTCGGATAGGTTCTTGCCAAGGCGTTTCAGCTGGATAAGAATACTGTGGATTGGCTCCAAAGCGCAATTCGGGGTAACAACTAAATTAAACATCTATTAAAGATGAACTGTGTGTTTGCTTACTAGTTGATGCTTGATCAAATAAGCAAACAATGTGTATTGTTTGCACAAATATTGCAATAATTAAGACTGTTGTATGCTTTACTTCTTTTTTTATAGTGTGATGAAGTTTGTTGTTCCTTAATTTATGCCTTAATAATGAAAACTCGCGCTAACAGGCATGGAATGATCTGAATTGTCAGTTGAGTATTAAGTCACTAACTATTTATTAGATTAAATATTAATTTGAAATAGAATTATGATCATCAATTTCTTATAAATCAAGCACTAAATTTTTGAGCCCCGCGCGATGCGGTGGAAGACAATGCAATAGTAAATTAGTATAATTATAACAACATTTTTTTTCTTATTATGCATTATATTTTTCAATATCATTTATCTCAGTATCGAATAATTAAAAATTAAAGATATTTCTTTCTAAAAATATTAAACCTAATAAGTAAAATGAATAAATTATTTAAAATAAAATAAAAACTCATCACAGTATTAAAAAGAGATGATAATATTTTTCTATTATCATCGAGGTAGAATTTACAAATAAAAAAAGAAAGCAACTAAGTGCTTACATGACAATTTTGTTAATTTAAACACCTCTTTTAACAGTGCTATTAAAAAAGATTAGGGATCAAAAAAAAAATAGTGAAAAGTTGGGGCAAAAAAAAAAATAGAGATCAAAATAAAAAATAGTGAAAAGATCTGGACCAATGTGCAATTAATCCTTTAAAAAAATATGTGGGCCCTACAACCTCCCACAAATAAGGGAGAACCTTCTTTGGTTCCCAATTAGTGTAATGACAAGGGGGGACGTCGTGCCGTACGGAAAGGCGCTACGTTCCTGAGGAGGACAGCGACCACCGCAGCGATGGCGGAGAGAACGAAAAATCAGAGCGGACCACCCCGGCAAAGACAAAGAGAAGAAAGGAGATCACGGGGGGGGGGGGGGAGGGGGGGGCGCAGCCACGTAACGGGTAGGCGGAAGGAGCGAAAAGTCCGTAGGACCCCCACCGAATGCGGGGAGGCTCCGTTAGGGTCGCCTTTCATAAGTTGTATAGATAAAAATAAATAAATAATAAAATATAAATTATATATATATATAGAGAGAGAGAGAGAGATGAGAGAGAGAGAGAGAGAGAGGCCATGGCTACTATATATTATAGTATTGGAGGCTCGTACTCATAAGTTGTTTTCATGATGAGCTTCTGGAATCGACGATCCATTCCGTTAAATATGATTAGAGTACTTGAAACTTCTAGAAAATAAATTTCGTAAATTTTCGAAATCCATAACAAAGTCCATCAAGTGGGCATAAAATGAACGGTCAAAATCGAACGACGTCCTAAAAAAAGGATGATCGGGATCCTTCAATTCAAAGATCGGAGTTATTGATCTTTATCTATGTAGTGAATAGAATTTCTATCAAAAATTCAACAAATTCCGATTCTTTTATACCGTTAAACTCAAGTATTCCATACCGGTCGTAAAAATTGTCAATTTGTGACCTCTGATCGTAAGGTAAATGATGTCGAAAAATTATAAATTTGATTTCTAGAAGTTTTAAGATGCTGTAAATAACGTTTAACGGTGTGGATCGCCGATTTGGAAGCTCTATCATCGAAAACAACTTATGAATACGAGGGCAATCGTACTCATCATAGTATAAGTAGCGGACCATATATATATTATATTATATATATATATATAATAAAGATAAAAATCATATAATTTTTATATTTTATTGATTTATAGATTTCCTTATATTTATTAGGTGAAATTTTTAATTTGTTATAATCGACTATTAAAAATAGCAAAAACAAAAAAAAAGATATAAGTAAAATTTTTAACTAAAAAACTAAAGTTCAAGTACTTAGACTTTGTTTGGATTGTGGGAAATGCGTTATGTGCGGTAAGAAAATACGATGGAAAAATACTTTTGTTTCCGTATAGAATATTCAGTTCTGCATATCGCGATAGTCCGTTACTATAATATTTTTTGCAGTCCAGCCGAGGACGTAGAAGTATATTCCTATATGCTTTTATCCAAACTCTATTTTATCTAATAAATTAGATTAGACCTCAATACCAAACTAAACCTGATATTAGATAGTTTTATCTGGTTAAAGTTAAAATTTATCTTACACAATATATGAGCATGCCTTAATGCACTCGTTTATAACTTTTTTTACACCGTATTTATAAAATTTTATTATATAAGGTAAAATCTATTATTTTTATATATAAATTTTTTATTAATTATAAATATTATCTAATTGATGAAATTTTAATTTTGTTATATTGACATTAAAAATGGGATGGATCTATGCAATAAAATTTTACACTTGATGTAGATAAAATAAAAAAAATATTGAGAGAAAAAATAAAAAAAGATGCAGGGTGTGAGAGAGAGAGAGTGAGAAAGAGTAGGAAAAAAAAGTGAGAGAGAGCAGAGTGAGGAAAGGGCAAAAAAAAAAAAAAAAAAAAGTGGTCCCACTGAACCCCTCCGCACAAACAACGGCAAGTTCTGGGTTCTCCCATTCATAATAGTATAAATAATACTATGTAGGAATCAGCGTGATGGGCGTATAATCATACTTAATAAATTTAATAATATAAAAAATATTTAAAAATTAAAAATAAAATTATAATTAATAAAAAATAACGAAAGATGAAAAAATTATAGGAGAAAAAAATTTGTTACAGAAAAATCGACACCCTTTGTATCCTCATTTAAGGGCATTCTCTACTAACACCGACAATTTCGTGAATTACCAAAATGCCTCAATCCTTTTCGGCAAGCCCATATCTTAGCCGATACTTCTCGTCCTTCGAGACCATTAGAGGAAGGATACACACCCTTTACATAACTATACATTACAAAATTTAAGTGGTCAGAAGGAGGAGGGTTGGGATGTTATAAAGAAGGAATTAATATGAACGGAAGCAAAGAGGCATATGTTATGGAAGAAATTAATGGAACGGGAAGCCGAAGAGGCAAACGTTACAGAAAAGAATTTTAAGAAGAGAGAGATTATGGTGCTACACGTGGTAAAGCTTATGAGAAATAATAATGTACTAGTGTAGAGACCCGTGCGATACAGCGGATAGATAATAGAAGTAAAATTTAAAAATTTTAATAAATTTATATTTACAATTTAATTAATAATAGAAGAGCTATACCATATTAAGCATAGTTAATTGTGATGACTAAATCAATTGTTAAAAAATAAAATTATAGCTAGAGTTCACTCATTGATAGAAATATTAATATTGTGCATAATAATTAAATATTGCACCTTACATGTAATTAGAAGAGTGGGGAGGTGAAGGGTTGGCGTTGAGAAGAGGAGAAGGTGGTTTGATTTAAAGTTGTGGCTATGAGAATGAAGGTTAACATGTACGCTGACAAAAAGTTTTTTATGGTGGATGCAAAAGAGTTACAAAAAAGAGGGGGTGAAGATTAATAGAGAATAAGAGTGGATTAAAGTTATAAAGCAACTTATTGATAGAATATTAGTATGTGCATGTAATTAAATATTGCAACATTGTAATGTAATTAGAGGAGTGGGGAGGTGAAGGGTTGGGCGTTGAGAAGAGAAAAGGTAGTTTGATTTAAAGTCGGTTATGAAGAATGAAAGATGATATGCCACGTGGCAAAAAAATTGGCTTCATATAGTTTGTAGATTATAGATGTGCAAAGATTATATGAGATTAGGGATGCCAAACGGGGCGGATCTGAGGGCGGGATCCTCGCCCCGCTCCCGCCTCGACTAGCAAAATTCTTCCCGTCTCCTCCCCGATTCCGTGACACGATTAAAATATAAATCCCATAATCCGCCCCACCTTGTAACTCGCCTCCCGCCAGGCGCCCTCGAATCCGCCAGCCAACTAATATTTTTTTATATAATTTATAATATTATTAATATTTTGTAAAATATAAAATAATAATTTTTAATAATATTATATAATAATTTAACAATATCAATTATAAAAATAAAAAAAAAAGCAATCAAAAATTCAAAATAAAATTCAAAAGTTTCAAATACATTAGAAATGAGAGTACTAACTTGTGTGTATTTTAAATTTTTTTGTAAACACATAATTTTTTTAGAAATATTTGTTTTAAATATAATAATTTTCGTGGGCAAATTCGGGCGGGGTGGATTCAGGGCGGATTCGGTCGCGGGTCAAAATTTCTCTGTCTGTCCTGCCCGAATCCGTCTCGATCGTAAAATTGTATCGTTTCCTGCTCGAAATCCATTTATTTTTTCCTATATTTACTTTTCCAGTCTGGGCGGATCGGCGGCGATGCTCCCACTCAACCGTATCCGTTGGTCATCCTATAATTGAGAATTAAATTTCCTTACCGTACTGGAACCCAAATGCCACCGACGCACACATTCACGCATCTCTCCTATTGGAATCCCCAAAATAGGCATTAGCATGCACCATTTCACATGGACCACCAACACCACCTTTTTTTTTTTTACTTTGTATTTTGTTGTTGGCGGGAACAGGTAATTAATCCTAGATACCGATTATGTAAACAAGATCTAAAATAAAATAAAATATAAGGTTTAGATTATTATTCTAAGTAATTTTAATGTTTACTACGTTTCCATGCATGGCATCGTAACATAAAACCCACACCTCAGCACATCTCAACAAACTCTCTCTCTCTACTCTCCTCCTCTAAGTTCCTTCCCCCCCCCCCCCCCCCCCAAAAGTTGATACCACATCCACATCTCAACATCTCTTCTCTGTCTCCTCTCTCTAAGCTTCTTCCCCCCCCCCCCCCCCTCACCCCCCCCCCCCCCCCAAATTGATCCAAAGGTGCCCACAAATGGCTTTTCCGCCACGGCGTGAGCTTGCAAGGTCGACATCCCCCAGCGATAGCCGCGTAGCGGGCGGCTCCTGTCCTACGGCTTCCATCAACCTATCCCTCTCATGCTCTCTCCGCCTATTTCCATCTCCGCTGATACACAATGGCGCTGTCCTCTCCCGAGGCCGTCTAGCTAGCCGTTGGATATAAAAACTGATATCTGCTTAAGTTGTTTAAAAAATGACAGTTGTTGTTAATATTCTTTAACATATTCGTGCACGATTTGAAAATGCCAAAAATGTTTGTTGTGTTTACACAGCGGCCTTTCGTAGGATACATGTTATTGCTTTATTAATTACTACTTAAATACATCAGAACAAATTATTCAGTAGAAAATTATGCATCATAAAAAATAAAATTTGTGATTATACTCGATAAGGGTTTTTTTTTTGTTAACAAGTGTGATGCGAATTTATCATTTATCAGAATAATGTATTCCATTGTAAGATGTGTGAATGATTTATCTTATTCACGGGATAATGAGTAAAAAAATAAAGATTTTTTTTTTCTTTTATAGACAAAGTATAGGCATTTTTTTTAAAAAAAATAATAATGCACCAAAATTCATGTACTTAAGCACGAAAACGATCGCGATGGGACACGATCCCACAATCTCCCGCTTCGGAGGCCAGGGCCTTATCCAGTAGGCCACGCGTTCTGGGTTTGCGTAACGAAACTGCTAAGTTTATTTTAAAAACTAAAACTTTTAAAAATGCCCCTACACTTTACTGCTCGAAACATTGCTTTAGTTAGTTAAATTTACAAGTTTTTACCAATAATAAATTGCTGCAGTTTCATTCATTCATTTAAAAAGTAACTAATATTATTAAATCTGATAGAATCAACTGATCAATCTAACTGAATCTCCAATCTAATTAACTAGGAACACGATTCAATTAAAACAAAAACAAAAAAAGCGGGGACATGCTTTAGAAAATACAATAGTTCGGGGTTCTCCACACAATTAGGTCGTAAAAGACCGGGTCCACCGTACACCGAATTTTTTGCTGCGCAGCTGCGCTCTTCGTGCTCTCTATAGAAGTATAGAACACGGGACGCGGCGGAGGCGACAGGGCGCGGCGCACGAGTTCGTGGGCCGAGCGATTCCGCTGTGCGTAATCCCTTTTCCCCTCTCTGTTCTGAATCGAGTCGGAGAATCGCAAAATCGCTTCAAAAAATCGCATATTTGTGAGCGTAATTGGCGAAATTCCCAAATTGATCGACTTGGAACCCTAGATTACTCCAATGAAGAAGAACATAGCTATTAATTGAAAGAAGGAAACGAAATCAAGTGGAAAAATCGCATCTTTTTAGGGTTGTAGTTTCGCACTTCATCATGTCTCCGATCATAAAGTTGTTATCTTTTTTTTTTTTCTAAGTTAAAATGTTTTTAATTTGGTATACAAAAATTGGGAGAATGGGGAGAGTTATTTGACTTCATGGTTTTGTACAGGGATTGCGATTAAAAAAATATGAAAGATGGATGGATTTCCTCTATAATTATTATGCTTTAGAATAAAAAACATAGAATAAAGTAACATTTTCCTTTTTCCTAGAGGTGAAGTAATTAGTGTTTTTGTATTTTTTAAACCTCCCCTTTTCTTAGTTGTTTTTTTTTTCTTAACTAATTTACTCGGGCTTCCGTGAATAACATGATTTAGCTCCTCTAAAAGGTTATTATAAAACACCGATTGTTTATATTTGATGATATTTTTCCGGTGCAGGGTTGATAGGATCTTTTGCAGTTATGAATAAATTGGTTCCGCAAGCTATGTATTATTTTCACAGTGTTGATCTAAGAAATTCTGGCATTTCAAAGCATTTCATATCCTCTTTATCAAAAATTAAGTATGGTCCAGTTGATGACAGTTACTGGTTGAGGAGATTAGATCACAAGGATTGGCTAGCGCCGAATGAGGTACTGAAAATATTTACAAATATCAGACATCCTGATTTACTTACAGGCGCGTTCGAGAAGGTCACGACTCGTATGGACTACAAACCCAGTGAAGCTCTCTATAGTTTAATAATCGACAAACTAGCCTATGCACGTAGATTCAACGAGGTGGAGNGTTTTTTTTTTTTTTCTTAACTAATTTTACTCGGGCTTCCGTGAATACCATGATTTAGCTCCTCTAAAAGGTTATTAGAAAACACTGCATTGTTTATATTTGATGATATTTTTCTGATTCAGGGTTGATAGGATCTATTGCAGTTATGAATAAATTGGTTCCACGAGCTATGTATTATTTTCACAGTGTTGATCGAAGAAATTTGGGCATTTCAAAGCATTTTATACCCTCTTTATCGAAAATTAAGTATGGTCCAGTTGATGACAGTTACTGGTTGAGGAGATTAGATCACAAGGATTGGCTAGCGCCGAATGAGGTCCTGAAAATATTTACAAATATCAGACATCCTGATTTACTTACAGGCGCATTCGAGAAGGTCACGACTCGTATGGACTACAAACCCAGTGAAGCTCTCTATAGTTTAATAATCGACAAACTAGCCTATGCACGTAGATTCAACGAGGTGGAGGATCTGTTGAAGAGGGCTAAGAATGAGAATTGCCGACTTTCTGATGAATTCTTTTATAGACTGATCAAAATGTACGGAAATGTTGCGAACCATCCAGAAAAAGCCATCGAGACACTCCGCAATATGCCCAGTTTTCATTGTTGGCCTTCGGTTAAGACTTTCAATTATGTTTTAAACATGCTTGTGTGTACTCGACAGTACGAGATTGTTCATGAGATATACATGAGTGCGTCCAAATTGGGCATAACTGTTGATACCTGTTGCTTTAATATTCTTATAAAGGGCTTATGTCAACTTAATAGGCTAGACGCGGCGTTTGCCTTATTACATGAACTACCAAAGCAGGGATTGGAACCTAATGCTACCACTTATTCGACGCTTATGCATTCTCTTTGTAAAAATGGTAGATTAGATGAAGCATTTGAGGTATATAAGAGAATGGAAAATGAAGGTATTGATCTTGATACGGTAACATTTAATGTATTGATTAGTGGCCTTTGCAGGCAAGGAAGGGTGGATGAGGGATTGAATCTGCTAAAGGAAATGAAGCTGAAGGGGTGTTACCCTAATTCAGGAACTTATGAAGCACTTCTTTGTGGGTTTCTTGGCAAAAAACAGTTTGTGAAGGCTAAGGACTTTATGGAATTTATGATCTCTCAAGGAAGCAAACCCAGTTTTTCATCATACAAACTGATTATTGAGGGCCTATGTAGTGAAGACAGTTTGGATGATGCTTATTCTGTACTAAAGCAAATGGTGGAACACGGATTCGTTCCTCGAATGGGCACTTGGAAGAAGATTCTTACATGCATGTTTTAGAAGATTCACTTGGGTCCCATTTGTCCTAGCTGGACCTTCGGCAAAAGTGTTGTTCAGTAAAGCTGTTTAAAATTGCACTAATGGCCTTTTCACTGATGCGTTCTCCGACCAGTTTCCCATTATAGTAGAAGAAGCACCTTCATGTTGGGGCTTATGCTTTTTGTGGTCCAATGATCATTTTAGATTTCCAGCACAGTAGTTCTACTTCCCGATTTTGCCTTGCAAATGCAGAGCTGCAAGCTTTTGGAGCAAAGAAGCTGCTCTAGAATCCAACATAATTTCCCTGTGATTGCTTCTTGTGTATTGTCTTGAGTCAGTTTCGGCAGATTTACCGTCAGTTACTGTCAGATAATGGAACACTTGGCAACGTTCCATGGAAAATCTTCACAGGTTTGTTATTCAATTGTAAACTTAAAGAACTTCGAAACTTTATTCATCTAACTCCATGAACATCTCTAGAACTTTCATTCTGTAGCACTGAACCCTTCTTTACTGGCATTTCAGTTTGGATACAGGTAATAGCATTTGGATTTCCCTAGTGGTGTCTTTCGCATGCTTATATACGGTGTTTAAGTCGGATGAACGTGACGTTAATGCACGTCGGCAATTCATGTCATCTACATCCGACTGGAAAAGTGTTGCTCATATTATGAGAAAATACAGATGATGCAGGACAAATTCAGAAAACCCTATTCTATCTTGCAAGTGATGAGCCCAAAATCAATTTAAAACCAAATTTAGAATTTTCTAAAAAATTTAGATTAAATTTCAGATTTTTTAAAAGATTTTAATGAATTTTAAATTAAATTTTGTAATTAAAAAAAAAGGAAAAAAAACAAAAAAGTAGTATGACTCTAGCAAGAAGGTTCTGATGATTTTTTTTTTATTTTGTAATTTTTTTAAAAGTAGCTAATAATAGAGAAAGCAAATTTACAAGAAGGATAAGAGAAAAATAGAGGAAATGAGAAAAGACGAAGAAGAGAAAAAAAGAAGATAGAACCTCTGAGGAAAAAGAATTTTACCGGCGCACATGCGGAGAAGAGAAGGGGAAAAAGATACTATGACCGCAGTAAAAACACAAACCTAAATTTTATTCCATCATAACTCGTCCCAAATTACAAATTATAGACTATATTTATAACCATCCAACCGTAATCCTAATCTAATTCAAATCCCAAGATTTTAGGAATATTTTCCTAATTCGAGTATATCTAAAAAATCTAAACCATATTTCTAATTTTTAGGGATTTATTCTCTATGATAAATCCTAAAAATCTTTACAAAAACAACTAAAACAAATTAACAAGTAAAATAATTCCGAAAATTAGAAAAAATTTAAAACCTAAACAAATCAATCCTATCCGCACCCGATTCTGCATCAACAGATGTCTCAAGAAAGAATTGTGGTATCTTGAGTATTTCATGATTTACTATATCTGTACATTCTTGTTGTAATTTTTTGACTAGCAATTACAAGTTATGCAGTACCGTTCCGGATTGTGTTATCTGAGTGTCAAATGGTATTCTTTACTTTGCCGTAATATGGAAATGATATCAGCTCTATTAACCTTTATATCAGTTTCGCTTCCCATTCTTCTTTTGGTTATTTATTAGAGGTTTAAGTATTATCATCATGTTTAATGGAGTACTCCGTACTCCTCTTCTTTTCCTTTTAGGAATTAATTTATGGATTACTAGTAAATTTGAACTTAATTATAAAGATCTTTGATTACTTGACAGATCTGTATCCCTTCTCACCTGATTTTTCTCAATTCTTGAGTTCATTTTGATTCGAAATCTGTCACCTTTATCAGCACATGAGCTTTGACATAATGAAACATAACGAACCATAACAACACATACCAATTAAAGCTAACAGGGAAAAATGAAGACAGCAATGAGATCATCATACTTGAAAAATGCTACTTGTACACCCTATTCTAGATAAGATGAGGACTAGTCTACATAAATAAGAATTCAAAAACTAAATCTGAATAAGTCAAAGAGATTTAGACAACATCCATATATATTAAACTATCGTGTTGGAAATCTCTTGTTTGATGTACCTAGTATGTGCTTTAGAATATCCTTTCCTTTACACTGGTTAGGAATGGAAATTTTGATTTATTTGCCTAATAGTAACCACTCCCTAGCTATTTGCAGGCTTAGTATATGAACTGAAAAGCAATTTGGGGTGAATTTTGAGGGTGTTTTTGGTAATTCTCCTTTCAATATCTCTATGATATTTTCATCTCCTCTAGATGCACAAACTTTTTAATCATATTGATTCTGTAAGTTCTGAACTTGTGTGGTATGAGAATCTTTTTTCTTCTTCTTCTTCAAGGATTTTTATTTTAGTCCGTCGTAAGATCATCGTCATAATCATGGATGTTAAATCATGCCCCTTGGCGAGACAGAAGAGATATGCTAAACTGGATGTTTTTGGATGTTTTAAGAAACGGGGAGTGGTAATAAACCCAAAAATATTTCCTACTCAATGATTAGTGGTTTGATACCGACCGTCCTAGCGCAAGTGACAAGGGGCTTGGTGGTAGGTACCCGAGGTTCCAAGTTTGAATCATAGTTGATTCACATTTCCAGCTAAGTTTATTTCTAAATGAAATGAACGAAACAGGTAGCATGCTACCTATCTCTCAAAAAAAAAAAGTTTAGTGGTTTGATCACTGGTTGAACCATTCGCGATAGCGTGGCATCCAAAAGTTTAAAATATTAATTAAATACAATGGTGAATAAGATTGCTCTATTTGGTTCTACAATTGTAAGAGAGTAAAGAATCAATAATGTTCAGACCGAAACAAAAATTCAAAGTTCTTTTCTAATATTAATAAAAAGAATCAATAATGTTCAGATCAAAACAAAAATTCAAAGTTCTTTTCTAATATTAATATTAATAAAATGGCTCTATTTTTTGTTGGCAGGCTAATGATTATATTCGAATCGTTTGATGCAGGTTTTAATTTGAATTCTCGGCACCGGTTTCCGGTTCGACGGCTAGTTCGAAAAACATTGGTGTTTATGCATCAAAGCAGATCGTCAGATTTCTCTAAGCACCACCAAAGGTATTAATTTAACTCCTTTTTTTTCCCTGGAAATCTCTCTCTCATCTTTTCCTTACTAGGATCTCTAGACTCCACTAAACAATATTACCCAGTCAAGTCCTCATATCGGTTATCAAGTCATGATAAAAAAAATGACCTCTAGTATATAATTTCAACAATCTTAACTGCTCCGATTTCATAATATTTTAACAACTCAAGAAATCACTAGTCCAAACTTTGAATCTTCTTCCTTATTACCCGGTGCACAAATCTACAGGCTAACAAAATTAAGATGGAAAACTCGAAGCTCAATCTCAGTCGTTCGTCCCTCATTTCATTACATTATTATTCAAAAATTTGTAATGCTGCTCGTGCTATTATTATTTTTTCTCTTTCTGTTTCAGAATGGTAAACAACTGAGATTGGGCCTTCAGTTTTATTTTCTTATTAGTGTTTCCTCTGTCTGAGTCAGACTAAAACGTGTTTCTTTCTTACCATTTCACTATGACTGTATAAACCTTTAATAATATGACTTGGACAAAACACCCAAGACAGCATGAGGATAATGCTAGCTTTTTAGCTTGTTCTAGTAACATGTTTAACTAGTCCTCGTTTCTTTTCCTGCAAGAATGACTGTTCCAATGCTTCATCCTCTATATATAGCCATCTCTTCTATCTCAGTTATCGCACCACGCATCCTACGGAATAGAGATAGAGGGTTAGAGATAGAGAGATGGCTCCCTACATTCTTGCCCTTACTCTCCTTGCCCTCGTTTCTTCGCGAGCCATTGCGTCTGATCCTAGCCCCCTCCAAGACTTCTGCGTTGCGGATAAGAACTCCCCAAGTACGCACTATTCTTTTTTCTCTTTTTACTTATTTCTTCAAGGCATTGCTAAACATTCTATGTTTACTTTGGTTAACTTTTATTTCGAGGATAGCATGCACATAATTTGAAGCTATTCTTTTTTATTCTACCAAACACTGCAAGCTTCAGTAAAAATATGTAGTAGTTCTATTCAAGCTAAGTTCATTTTTAGCTTCACATTTTTAGCTAAGTTCATTTTTTTAAATAAAATTGAATACAGCAGGTAGCTTGCTACCTTTCTCTTAAAAGAAAAAAAAGAAAACAATTTCAACCTCCCATGGGATTGACTATGAATAAAAGTATGGTATCTATGTATGTATGGATGCATCAGATGTGGGGAATATTTGTAGTTTTTTATGATGATCCCTACAGTAACAAGAGAATAAAAAAATTTCATTTCATCTACATTTATCCCCAAACCAAATTTTGCCTTGCTGAACTGCTTTCCTATTTTCGTGCAGTATTCGTAAATGGGTTCGTGTGCAAGGACCCAAACCTCGCCACCCCTGAAGATTTCTTCTTTCCTGGTCTCGACAAGCCTGGAAACACCATGAACAAGGTTGGCTCCAACGTGACTCTAGTCAGTGTGGCGCAGCTCCCCGGCCTCAACACCCTCGGCATCTCCATAGCTCGCATTGACTTCGCCCCCAATGGTCTAAACCCTCCCCACACCCACCCGCGCGCCACCGAGATCCTCACCGTCCTTGAGGGCACTCTCTGCGTCGGATTCGTCACCTCTAACCCTGACAACAAGCTTTTCGCGAAGGTGCTTAACACGGGAGACGTGTTCGTATTCCCCCAAGGACTTATCCACTTCCAATTTAATCCGGCAGCGAGCAGCGCGGTTGTGCTATCCGGTCTGAGCAGCCAGAACCCCGGTGTGATCACTATAGCCAATGCAGTTTTCGGGGCGAAGCCGCCGATTTCGGATGAGGTTCTTGCCAAGGCGTTTCAGCTGGATAAGAATACTGTGGATTGGCTCCAAGCGCAATTCTGGGTGAACAACTAAATTAAACATCTATTAAAGATGAACTGTGTGTTGCTTACTAGTTGATGCTTGATCTAAATAAGCAAACAATGTGTATGTGTTTGCACAAATATTGCAATAATTAAGACTGTTGTATGCTTTACTTCTTTTTTATAGTGTGATGAAGTTTGTTGTTCCTTAATTTATGCCTTAATTAATGAAAACTCGGCGCTAACACGCATAGAATGATCTGAATTGTCAGTTGAGTATTAAGTCACTACTATTTATTAGATTAAATATTAATTTGAAATAAAATTATGATCATCAATTTCTTATAAATCAAGCACTAAATTTTTGAGCCCCGCCGACAATACAATACTAAATTAGTATAATTATTAACATCATTTTTTTTTTCTTATTATGCATTAATATTTTTCAATATTATTTATCTCAGTATCGAATAATTAAAAATTAAAGTATATTTCTTTCTAAAAATATTTAAACCTAATAAGTAAAATGAATAAATTAGTTTAAAATAAAATAAAAACTCACCACAGTATTAAAAAAGATGAATAATATTTTTCTATTATCATCAAGGTAGAATTTACAAATAAAAAAAAAGAAAGCCAACTAAGTGCTTACATGATAATTTTGTTAATTTTAACACCTCTTTTAACCGTGCTATTAAAAAAAGATTAGGGACCAAAATAAAAAATAGTGAAAAGGTTGGGGCAAAAAAAAAAATAGAGATCAAAATAAAAAAATAGTGAAAAGATCTGGACCAATGTGCAATTAATTCTTTAAAAAAATATGTGGGCCCTACAACCTCCCCAAAATAAGGGGAGACCTTCTTTTGGTTCCCAATTAGTGTAATGACAAGGGGGGGACGTCGTGCCGTACGGAAAGGCGGCTACGTTCCTGAGGGAGGACAGCGACCACCGCAGCGATGGCGGAGAGAACGAAAAAGTCAGAGCGGACCACCCCGGCGAAGACAAAGAGGAAGAAAGGAGGGAGGGGGCGTGCAGCACCGTACAGGTAGGCGGAGAGGAGCGAAAAGTCGCAGGACCCCCACTGAACGCGGGGAGGGCTCCGTTAGGGTCGCCCTTTCATAAGTTTGTATAGATAAAAAATAAATAAATAATATAAATATAAATTTTATATATATATATATATATATAGAGAGAGAGAGAGAGAGAGAGAGAGAGAGAGAGAGAGAGCATGGCTACTATATATTATGAGTATTGGAGCCCTCGTACTCATAAGTTGTTTTCATGATGAGGCTCTGGAATCGACGATCCATTCCGTTAAATATGATTTAGAGTACTTGAAACTTCTAGAAAATAAATTTCGTAAATTTTCGAAATCATAATAAAGTCCATCAAGTGGGCATAAAATGAACGGTCAAAATCGAACGACGTCCTAAAAAAAGGATGATCGGATCCTTCAATTCAAAGATCGGAGTTATTGATCTTTATCTATGTAGTGAATAGAATTTTCTATCAAAAATTCAACAAATTCCCGATTCTTTTATACCGTTAAACTCAAAGTATTCCATACCGTCGTTAAAAATTGTCAATTTGTGACCTCTTGATCGTAAGGTAAATGATGTCGAAAAATTATAAATTTGATTTCTAGAAGTTTTAAATGCTGTAAATAACGTTTAACGGTGTGGATCGTCGATTTGGAAGCTCTATCATCGAAAACAACTTATGAATACGAGGGCAATCGTACTCATAATAGTATAGTAGCCGGACCATATATATATATATATATATATATATATAATAAAGATAAAAATCTATTAATTTTTTATATTTTTATTGATTATAGATTTCCTTATATTTATTAGGTGAAATTTTAATTTTGTTATATCGACTATTAAAAAATAGGCAAAAACAAAAAAGAAAAGATATAAGTAAATTCTTAACTAAAAAACTAAAGTTCAAGTACTTAGACTTTGTTTGGGATTGTGGGAAGATTGCGTTATGTGCGGTAAGAAAATACGATGGAAAAATACCCTATTTGTTTCCGTATAGAATATTCAGTTCTGTATATCGCGATTAGTCCGTTACTATATATTTTTTGCGGTCTCACCGGAGGACGTAGAAGTATATTCCTATATGCTTTTATCCCAACTCTATTTTATCTAATAACATTAGATAGACCTCAATACCAAACTAAACCTTATATTAGATAGTTTTATCTTGTTAAAGTTAAAATTTATCTTACACAATATATGAGCATGCCTTATGCACTCGGTTTATAACCTTTTTTACACCGTATTTATAAAATTTTATTATAAAGGTAAAATCTATTAATTTTTATATATAAATTTTTTATTAATTATAAATTATATCTATTTGATGAAATTTTAATTTTGTTATATTGACTATTAAAAATGGGATTGATCTATGCAATAAAATTTTACACTTGATGTAGATAAAAATAAAAAAAAATATTGAGAGAAAAAAATAAAAAAAAGATGCAGGGTGTGAGAGAGAGAGTGAGAAAGAGTAAAAAAAAAAAAAGTGGGTCCCACTGAACCCCTCCGCCAAACACGGGAAGGCTTCTGTGGTTCCCAATTCATAATAGGATAAATAATACTAGTGTAGGAATCCGCGTGATGTGGCGGATATAATCATACTTAATTAAATTTAATAATATAAAAAATATTTAAAAAATTTTAAAATAAAATTATAATTTAATAAAAAATAACGAAAGATGAAAAAAATTATAGGAGAAAAAAATTTGTTACAGAAAAATCGGACCCCTTTGTATCCTCATTTAGGGCATTCTCTACTAACACCGACAATTTCGTGAATTACCAAAATGCCTTCAATCCTTTTTCGGCAAGCCCATATCTTAGCCGATACTTCTCGTCCTTCGAGACCATTAGAGGAGAGGGATACACACCCTTTACATAACTATACATTACAAAATTTAAGTGGTCAAGAAGGAGGAGGATTGGGATGTTATAAAGAAGGAATTAATATGACGGGAAGCCAAAGAGGCATATGTTATGGAGAAGAAATTAATGAGACGGGAAGCCGAAGAGGCAAACGTTACAGAAAAGGAATTTTAAGAAGGAAAGATTATGGTGCTACAACGTGGTAAAAGCTTATGAGAAATAATAATGTACTAGTGTAGAGACCCGTGCGATACAGCGGATAGATAATAGAAGTAAAATTTAAAAATTTTAATAAAATTTATATTTACAATTTATTAATATATAGGAAGCTATACCATATTAAGCATAGTTAATTTGTATGACTAAATTCAATTGTTAAAAAAATAAAATTATAGCTAGAGTTCACTCATTGATAGAATATTAATACTGTGCATATAATTAAATATTGCACCTTATATGTAATTAGAAGAGTGGGGAGGTGAAGGGTTGGGCGTTGAGAAGAGGAGAAGGTGGTTTGATTTAAAGTTGTGCTATGAGAAAGAAGGTTAACATGTCACGTGACAAAAAGTTTTTTATGGTGTATGCAAAAGAGTTACAAAAAAGAGAGGGTGAGAGATTAATAGAGAATAAGAGTGGATTAAAGTTATAAAGCACACTTATTGATAGAATATTAGTATGGTGCATGTAATTAAATATTGCACATTGTATGTAATTAGAGGAGTGGGGAGGTGAAGGGTTGGGCGTTGAGAAGAGGAAAAGGTAGTTTGATTTAAGTTCGGTTATGAGAATGAAAGATGACATGCCACGTGGCAAAAAGTATTGTGGCTTCATATAGGTTTGTAGATTATAGATGTGCATAGATTATATGAGATTAGGGATGCAAACGGGGCGGATCTGAGGGCGGGATCCCCGCCCCGCCTCCCGCCTCGACTAGCAAAATTCCGCCCCGTCTCCTGCTCTGAATCCGTGACAGATTAAAATATAAATCCCATAATCCGCCCCACCTTGTAACTCGCCTCCCGCCGGCGCCCTGAATCCGCCCGGCCAACTAATATTTTTTTATATAATTATAATATTATTAATATTTTGTAAAATATAAAATAATAATTTTTAATAATATTATATATATAATTTAACAATATCAATTATAAAAATAAAAAATATCAATCAAAATTCAAAATAAAATTCAAAAGTTTCAAATACATTAGAAATGAGAGTACTAACTTGTTTGTATTTTAAATTTTTTTGTAAACACATAATTTTTTAGAAATATTTTTTAAAAATATAAATAATTTTCGGGGCAAATTCGGGGCGGGGTGGATTCAGGGCGGATTCGGTGCGGGTCAAAATTTCTCTCGTTTCCTGCCCGAATCCGTCTCGGATCGTAAAATTTACCCCGTTTCCCGCCCCGAATCCGTTTATTTTCTCCCATTTACTTATCCCGTCTGGGCGGATCCGGGCGGAGCTCCACCAACCGGATCGTTTGCATCCCTATTATGAGAATAAATTCCTTAACCGTACGGACCCAATGCACCGAGCGCACACAACGATCTCTCCTATTGGAATCCCCCAACAATAGCGATATGCATGCACCCAGTTCACCATGGACCACCACACACTCCTTTTTTTTTTTTTACTTTGTATTTTTGTTGTTGGAACTGTAATTATCCTATACCATTATGTAATGCAAGATCTAAAATAAAAATAAAATATAAGTTAGATTATTATTCTAATAATTTTTAATGTTACTAGTTTCCATTGCAATGCAGTAACATAAACCTCCACAATCTCACAACTACACTCTCTCTCTCTCTCTCTCTCTTCTCTTCTCTCTCTGCTTTCCTCCCCCCCGCCGCCCCCCCCCCCCCCCCCCCGCGCCAAATTGATCCAAAGTGCCACAATGGCTTTTCCGCCACGGCGGTGAAGCTTGCAAGGTCGACATCCTCCGCCAGCGATAGCCGGTAGCGCGGGCGGCTCCTGTCCTACGGCTTCCATCAACCTGATCCCTCCATGCTCTCTCCGCCTATTCGTCTCGCTGATACACAATGGCGCTGTCCTCTCCCGAGGCCGTCTAGCTAGCCGTTGGATATAAAAACCTGATCATCTTCTTAAGTTTTTAAAAAATGACAGTTGTTTTATATTTTTAACATATTCCGTAATTCGCAGGATTTTAAATGCCAAAAAGTTTTGGGTTCACCAGCGTTTCTAGGATACATGTTATTGCTTTATTAATTACTACTTAAATATCATCAGAAAATTATTCAGTAGAAAATTATGCATCATAAAAAATAAAATTTGTGATTATACTCGTAAGGGTTTTTTTTTGTTAACTAAGTGTGATGCGAATTTATCATTATCAGAATAATGTATTCCATTGTAAGATGTGTGAATGATTTATCTTATTCACGGGATAATGAGTAAAAAAATAAAGATTTTTTTTTTCTTTTATAGACAAAGTATAGGCATTTTTTTAAAAAAAATAATAATGCACCAAAATTCATGTACTTAAGCACGAAAACGATCGCGATGGGACACGATCCACAATCTCCCGCTTCGGAGGCAGGGCCTTATCCAGTAGGCCACGCGTTCTGGGTTTGCGTAACGAAACTGCTAAGTTTATTTAAAAACTAAAACTTTTAAAAATGCCCCTACACTTACTGCTCGAAACATTGCTTTAGTTAGTTAAATTTACAAGTTTTTACCAATAATAAATTGCTGCAGTTTCATCATTCATTTAAAAGTAACTAATATTATTAAATCTGATAGAATCAATGATCAATCTAACTGAATCTCCAATCTAATTAACTAGGAACACGATTCAATTAAAACAAAAACACAAAAAAGCGGGGACATGCTTTAGAAAATACAATAGTTCGGGGTTTTCCACACAATTAGGTCGTAAAACGACGGGTCCACCGTACACCGAATTTTTTGCTGCGCAGCTGCGCTCTTCGTGCTCTCTATAGAAGTATAGAACACGGGACGCGGCGGGAGCGACAGGGCGCGCGCACGAGTTCGTGGGCCGAGCGATTCCGCTGTGCGTAATCCCTTTTCCCCTCTTGTTCTGAATCGAGTCGGAGAATCGCAAAATCGCTTCAAAAAATCGCATTTTGTGGGCGTAATTGGCGAAATTCCCAAATTGATCGACTTGGAACCTAGATTACTCCAATGAAGAGAACATAGCTATTAATTGAAAGAAGGAAACGAAATCAAGTGGAAAAATCGCATCTTTTAGGGTTGTAGTTTCGCACTTCATCATGTCTCCGATCATAAAGTTGTTATCTTTTTTTTTTTTCTAAGTTAAAATGTTTTATAATTTGGTATACAAAAATTGGGGAGAAGGGGAGAGTTATTTGACTTCATGGTTTTGTACAGGGATTGCGATTAAAAAATATGAAAGATGGATGGATTTCCTCTATAATTATTTGCTTTAGAATAAAAAACATAGAATAAAGTAACATTTTCCTTTTTCCTAGAGGTGAAGTAATTAGTGTTTTTGTATTTTTTAAACCTCCCCTTTCTTAGTTGTTTTTTTTTCTTAACTAATTACTCGGGCTTCCGTGAATAACATGATTTAGCTCCTCTAAAAGGTTATTATAAAACACCGATTGTTTATATTTGATGATATTTTTCCGGTGCAGGGTTGTATAGGATCTTTTGCAGTTATGAATAAATTGGTTCCGCAAGCTATGTATTATTTTCACAGTGTTGATCTAAGAAATTCTGGCATTTCAAAGCATTTCATATCCTCTTTATCAAAAATTAAGTATGGTCCAGTTGATGACAGTTACTGGTTGGGAGATTAGATCACAAGGATTGGCTAGCGCCGAATGAGTACTGAAAATATTTACAAATATCAGACATCCTGATTTACTTACAGGTTGCGTTCGAGAAGGTCACGACTCGTATGGACTACAACCCAGTGAACTCTCTATAGTTTAATAATCGACAAACTGCCTATGCACGTAGATTCAACGAGGTGGAGGATCTGTTGAAGAGGGCAAGAATGAGAATTGCCGACTTTCTGATGAATTCTTTTATAGACTGCATCAAAATGTACGGAAATGTTGCGAAACATCACGAAAAAGCATTGAGACACTCCGCAATATGCCCAGTTTTCATTGTTGGCCTTCGGTTAAGACTTTCAATTATGTTTTAAACATGCTTGTGTGTACTCGACAGTACGAGATTGTTCATGAGATATACATGAGTGCGTCCAAATTGGGCATAACTGTTGATACCTGTTGCTTTAATATTCTTATAAAGGGCTTATGTCAACATAATAGGCTAGACGCGGCGTTTGCCTTATTACATGAACTACCAAAGCAGGGATTGGAACCTAATGCTACCACTTATTCGACGCTTATGCATTCTCTTTGTAAAAATGGTAGATTAGATGAAGCATTTGCGGTATATAAGAGAATGGAAAATGAAGGTATTGATCTTGATACGGTAACATTTAATGTATTGATTAGTGGCCTTTGCAGGCAAGGAAGGGTGGATGAGGGATTGAATCTGCTAAAGGAAATGAAGCTGAAGGGGTGTTACCCTAATTCAGGAACTTATGAAGCACTTCTTTGTGGGTTTCTTGGCAAAAAACAGTTTGTGAAGGCTAAGGACTTTATGGAATTTATGATCTCTCAAGGAAGCAAACCCAGTTTTTCATCATACAAACTGATTATTGAGGGCCTATGTAGTGAAGACAGTTTGGATGATGCTTATTCTGTACTAAAGCAAATGGTGGAACACGGATTCGTTCCTCGAATGGGCACTTGGAAGAAGATTCTTACATGCATGTTTTAGAAGATTCACTTGGGTCCCATTTGTCCTAGCTGGACCTTCGGCAAAAGTGTTGTTCAGTAAAGCTGTTTAAAATTGCACTAATGGCTTTTTGACTGATGCGTTCTCCGACCAGTTTCCCATTATAGTAGAAGAAGCACCTTCATGTTGGGGCTTATGCTTTTTGTGGTCCAATGATCATTTTAGATTTCCAGCACAGTAGTTCCCACTTCCCGATTTTGCCTTGCAAATGCAGAGCTGCAAGTTTTTGGAGCAAAGAAGCTGCTCTAGAATCCAACATAATTTCCCTGTGATTGCTTCTTGTGTATTGTCTTGAGCAAGTTTCGGCAGATTTACCGTCAGTTACTGTCAGATAATGGAACACTTGACAACTTTCCAGGAAAAATCTTCACAGGTTTGTTATTCAATTGTAAACTTAAAGAACTTCGATACTTTGTTCATCTAACTCCATGAAGATCTCTAGAACTTTCATTCTGTAGCACTGAACCCTTCTTTCATTTCAGTTTGGATACAGGTAATAGCATTTGGATTTCCCTTTTGGTATCTTTCGCTTGCTTATATACGGTGTTTAAGTCAGATGGACGTGACGCTAATGCACGTCGGCAATTCATGTCATCTACATCCAATTGGAAAAGTGTTACTTATATTATGAGAAAATACAGATGTCTCAATAAAGAATTGTGGTATCTTGAGTTTTTCATGATTTACTATATCTGTACATTCTTATTGTAATTTTTTTGACTAGCAATTATAAGTTATGCAGAACTGTTCCAGATTGTGTTAGCTGAGTGTCAAATGTTATTTTTTACTTTGCCATAATATGGAAATGATATCAGCTTTACTAACTTTTATATCGGTTTCGCTTCCCATTCTTCTTTTGCTTATTTATTAGAGGTTTAAATATTATCATCATGTTTAATGGAGTACTCCATACTCCTTTTCTTTCCTTTTTAGGAATTAATTTATGTATTACTAGTAAATTTGAACTTAATTATAAAGATCTTTGATTACTCGACAGACTGTGTCCCTTCTCACCTGATTTTTCTCCAATTCATTTTGATTCAAAATCTGTCACCTTTATCAGCACATGAGATTTGTATGTGAGCATAACGAAACATAACAACACATATACCAATTAAAGCTAACAGGGAAAAATGAAGACAGCAATGAGATCATCATAATTGAAAATTGCTACTTGTACACCCTATTCTAGGTAAGATAAGGACTAGTCTACATAAATAAGAATTCAAGAACTAAATCTGAATAAGTCAAAAAGGTTTGGATAAGATCCATATATTCAACTATCATGTTGGAAATCTCTTGTTTGATGTACTTAGTATGTACTTCAGAATATCCTTTCCTTTACACTGGTTAGGAATGGAAATTTTGATTTATTTGCCTAATAGTAACCACTCCCTAGCTATTTGCAGGCTTAGTATATGAACTGAAAAGCAATTTGGGGTAAATTTTGAGGGTGTTTTTGGTAATTCTCCTTTCAATATCTCTATGATATTTTCATCTCCTCTAGATGCGCAAACTTTTTAATCATATTGATTCTGTCAGTTCTGAACTTGTGTGGTATGAGAAACCTTTTTTTTTTCTTCTTCTTCAAGGATTTTTATTTTAGTCCGTAGTAAGATCATCATCATAATCATGGATGTTAAATCATGCCCCTTGGCGAGACAGAAGAGATATGCTAAAGTGGATGTTTTTCGATGTTTTAAAAGACTGGGAGTGGTAATAAACCCAAAAATATTTCCTACTCAATGTTTAGTGGTTTGATCACTGGTTGAACCATTCGCGATAGTGTGGCATCCAAAATTTTAAAATATTAATTAAATAGAATGGTGAAAAAGATTGCTCTATTTGGTTCTACAATTGTAAGAGAGTAAAGAATCAATAATGTTCAGACCAAAACAAAAGGTCAAAGTTCTTTTCTAGTATTAATAAAATGGCTCTATTTTTTGTTGGCAAGCTAATGACTATATTCTAATCGTTTGATGCAGGTTTTAATTTGAATCTCGGCACTGGTTTCCGGTTCGACGGCTAGTTCGAAAAACATTGGTGTTTATGCATCAAAGCAGATCCTCAGATTTCTCTAAGCACCACTAAAGGTATTAATTTAACTCTTCATCTTTTTTTTTCCCCTGGTAATCTCTCTCTCATCTTTTCCTTACTAGGAACTCTAGGCTCCACTAAACAATATTACCCAGTCCAAGTCCTCATATCGGTTATCAAGTCATGATCAAACAAATGGCCTCTAATATTTAATTCCAACTATCTTAACTGCTCCGATTTCATAATATTTTAACAACTCAAGAAATCACTGGTCCAAACTTTGAATCTTCTTCCTTATTACCCAGCGCGCAAATCTACATGCTAACAAAATTAAGATGGAAAACTCGAAGCTCAATCTCAGTCGTTCGTCACTCATTTCATTACATTATTATTCGAAAATTTGTTATGCTGCTCATGCTATTATTATTTTTTTCTCTTTCTGTTTCAGAATGGTAAGCAACTGAGATTGGGTCTTCAGTTTTATTTTCTTATTAGTGTTTCCTTTGTCTGAAAACGTGTCTCTCTTTTACCATTTCACTATGACTGTACCAACCTTTAATAATAAGACTTGGAGAAAACACCCAGGGCAGCATGAGGATAATGCTAGTTTTTTAGCTTCTTCCAGTAGGAAGAAAACACTGTTTGCCAAGTGCAAACCTAACATGTTTAATTAGTCCTCGTTTCTTTTCCTGCAAGAATGACTGTTTCAATGCTTCATCCTCTATATATAGTCATCTCCTCTTTCTCAGTTATCGTACCACGCATCCTACGGAGCAGAGAAAGAGGGTTAGAGAGAGAGAGAGAGAGAGAGAGAGATGGCTCCCTACATTCTTGCCCTTACTCTCCTTGCCCTCGTTTCTTCGCAAGCCATTGCGTCTGATCCTAGCCCACTCCAAGACTTCTGCGTGCGGGATAAGAACTCCCCAAGTAAGCACTATTCTTTTTTCTCTTTTTACTTATTTCTTCAAGGCATTGCTAAACATTCTATGTTTACTTTGGTTACCTTTGTTTCGAGGATAGCATGCACGTAATTTGAAGCTATTCTTTTTTATTCTACCTAACACTGCAAGCTTCAGTAAAAATATGTATTAGTTCTATTCAAGCTTGGCATTTTTAACTGAGTTTATTTTTTAAAATAAAATTGAATGCAGCAGGTAGCTTGCTACCTTTCTCTAAAAGAAAAAAAAAAAAAAAAAATTTCGACCTCCCATGGGATTGAGTATGAATAAAAGTATGGTATCTATGGATGTATGAATGCATCAGATGTGGGGAGTTTTTGTAGTTTTTTATAGTGATCCCTACAATAACAAGAGAATAAGAAAAATTCATTTCACCTACATTTATCCCCAAGCCAAATTTTGCCTTGCTGAGGTGCTGCTTTCTTCTTTTTGTGCAGTATTTGTAAATGGGTTCGTGTGCAAGGACCCAAACCTCGCCACCCCTGAAGATTTCTTCCTCCCTGGTCTCGACAAGCCTGGAAACACCATGAACAAGGTCGGCTCCAGCGTGACTCTAGTCACCGCGGCGCAGCTCCCCGGCCTCAACACCCTCGGCATCTCCTTAGCCCGCATTGACTTCGGCCCCAACGGTCTAAACCCGCCCCACACCCACCCGCGCGCTACCGAGATCCTCACCGTCGTTGAGGGCACTCTCTGTGTCGGATTCGTCACCTCTAACCCTGACAACAAGCTCTTTGCGAAGGTGCTTAACAAGGGAGACGTGTTCGTATTCCCCCAAGGACTTATCCACTTCCAATTTAACCCTGCAATGAGCAACGCAATCGCGTTAGCCGGTCTGAGCAGCCAGAACCCTGGTGTGATCACTATAGCCAATGCAGTTTTCGGGGCGAAGCCGCCGATTTCGGATGAGGTTCTCGCCAAGGCGTTTCAGCTGGATAAGAGTACTGTGGATTGGCTCCAAGCGCAATTCTGGGTGAACAACTAAATTAAACATCTATTAAAGATGTACTGTGTGTTACTTACTAGTTGATGCTTGATCTAAATAAGCAAACAATGTGTATGTGTTTGCACAAATGTTGCAATAATTAAGATTGTTGTATGGTTTACTTCTATTTCATAGTGTGATGTAGTTTGTTGTTCCTTAATTTAAGCTTTAATTAATGAAAACTCCGCGCTAACACGCATGGAATGATCTGAGTTGTCAGTTGAGTATAAAGTCTCTATTATTTATTAGATTAAATATTAATTTTAAATAAAATTATGATCATCAATTTCTTATAAATCAAGCCATAATTTTTTTTATTGTTGATTTTTAAAATCGTCGTTTGATGGCAAAGTAATAAATTTTTTAACTTATCATTTCATATGGCATATCATATCGAATAAATATTATATATGAGATTAAATTCATCGCCGTACGGACGCAATGCACCGAGTGCATGCAACGATCTCTCCTCCTATTGGAATCCCCGAACAAATAGGCATATGCATGCACCCAGTGCACCATGGACCACCATACGCTCATTATCGTAGAGAGACGCATCCCCAATCCTCGAGATTTTTCCTCTAAGAACAACTATGCTGTTCTATGTAGCTACTTATATTGCTTCCCCCGCTCTAAAATTTGCCTTTTTTCTTACAAATTTCTCACCAATTATCCAAAAGGATTAATGGGTCGATTGTGAATCTGAGTTCCAGTGGAGGAGATGATGGCAAATGGGCATCTGGGTCCTTTAATTTTAGGTAAAAATGGGATTTTCCCCCAAAATTCGCCTCCGAATCCTTGTATACCTCATGGGTTTTTGATTCCTCGAAGACCCATTTTAGGGATCACCATGGACTGCATGTTGGTGAGAAAAAGTTGGGTTTTTGATGGAAGGGCACCTAAGTTTAGGGTAGTGAGCGCTTTAGCTAGTGGAGAAGCCGAAGCCCCTTCGGCCGATTTGCGGTCTCTTGAGAAGGAGCTCAAGTTTAGCCCCACTTTCTCTGATTATGTGAAGATCATGGAATCGGTTAAATCGGATCGGAGTAGGGATTCGGATGGAGATTTGGTTGATAGTAGCTTGAAGAAGAGATTGACAGGAAAAAGTGACACTTTTGTAGCTGATGTTAAAGGAAAGAAGAGGTCGGTAAAGTCAGAAAAGCGATTAGTTAGAGTAAGAGATTCATCTCGCGATGGGCGGAAAAATGGGGAAGACGATCGACGAAACAGGGTAAAGCCTGGTGCAGTTGAGAGAAGTTGTAGTACTAGTGGCAGTAGGTTGGAATTAGTCCAAGAGCTTTTCGATAAAGGAGCTGCAGGAAGAAGTGGTGGAAGTGTTAGAGATGAAATGCTTGAGATTGGAAATAAGAGCGATGTGAAGGAAGGAAGAAAAGTTGATTTGTATAAAAAGGCTAGCGGTGCGCGGGTAAAAATGGTTAGTAAACAATTTGAAGAGCAAGAAATCGATCGCCTAAATGGGCGAATGGATTCGAAAGGAAATGAGTTAGTTGATGACTTTGGGGTTTCTAATAGGATTAAGAGTAGAGTGGGAAGTAGAAAAACGGATATAGATGGAAAGAGTAATGGCTCAAATAGCATAAGAGAAAATGAACCAAATCGAAATACACTTGCACCAAAAGCGAAAATATCGAGTCCTGTAAAGAGAACTTTTGAGAAAGATAGAGATTTTAGTCATGATTATAGTCATGTTGGAAAAGATGGAGCTTTTCGGGTGCACAGCGAAGATGGTGCACGATCCAGTAAGGTTTGTTTGAGAGATATGGATAACGGCGACTTTGAAGACAGAGCTGCCTTCAAGACTTTCAAGGTGTTCACTGATGTTAGGAACAGGCCGCGAGTTCTCCGAATGGAGATGGAAGAGAGAATCCAGAAGTTAGCTAGTCGGTAAGTGTTTGTATTGTTGCTCCATTTAGACTACTTAAGCATCTTTTTTTTGACTGATGTGAGTAACATAATGTCCTTTATTTTCAAGATAAAAGATTGTAAGTTAGCTAGTCGGTAAGTGTTTGTATTGTTGCTCCATTTAGACTACTTAAGCATCTTTGTTTGACTGATGTGAGTAACATAATGCCCTTTATTTTCAAGATAAAAGATTGTGCGGACTTCTTTCCAGCCTTTCTGAGCAATTTCTTAAAATGGATCACTGGTCGTTTTTGCCATTTCTTCTTTCAATATTCAGAGATATCAACTTCCCATATACTAATTTCTGATGGGCTTTTTAGTAATTTTTGGCCCTTCAAATTTATTCTCTATAGCTTGTTTTGATTTTGTTTAGTATTTACGCTACAATTAGATGGCTTTTTAGTATATCATGACTTTACAATGACTCGTATGAAAACTGTCAAAGGTTGAACGCTACAGATGTAAATATGCCTGAGTGGCAATTTTCGAAGATGATGCATGGTACAAAAATCAGATTCTCGGATCATTCCATCCTGAGAGTTGTTCAGATTTTGGGTCGGCTTGGGAACTGGAAACGTGTATTACAAGTTGTTGAATGGCTTCAAACCCGTGAACGATTTAAGTCCTACAAGAGCAGGTAGTGTTTCAGAAATTTCTGTTATGATTTTGGTTCCTTTGATTTATTTATTGTCTTTAGCCCCTGGCCCGTTTATAATCAAATCATTTCATTAGTCAATCATCTGAGAAAGAACACCGAATTAGTATCATTGTTAAAGTTTGCTGAAATAGCAGTTTTCAATGTAGGCTTAGTTTAGTATTGAGGTCCATCTTACGCTATTAGATAAAATGGACTTGGGGTAAAAGTATATAGGGATATGCTTCTGCGTTCTCCGGTAAGACCGCAAAAAATATATCGTAACCGACTCATCGCGATATGCTGAACGCAATATTACTTACGGAAACAAACAGGGTATTTTCCTGTCGTACTTTCTCACTACATGTAACGCAATCTCCCCACAATCCCAAACGAAGCCATAGTCTCTAGCAGTAAATGGTGCTTTGTAGCATTTTGTCAGATGATAGTCTGACGAAACAATTTAGTGTTGAAATTTGGATTTTTGAGGACATAATCAAAATCGAGGTCAAATTTTCGGGAACAAAATTTGCAATTTCCCTGTTAACCCTTATATGGTTATACCTCAACCTTCTATTATTCCCAGAATTATTATTTGGAGCAATATCATTCAATTTCTTTCTAATTTTCAGGTATATCTATACAACTGTGCTAGATGTGCTTGGTAAGGCCAAGCGACCATTTGAAGCTCTGAATATATTTTACACTATGCGGGTAAACTTGTGATTCACTAAAAGTCACGTTTATTTTGTTTCTTTCGGCACCTCTTCCGACTTCTTTTGACTGTGCCTCAATTACCTGCAGAAGGAATTATCTTCATATCCTGACCTTGCAGCTTACCATTGTATTGCCGTCACACTCGGGCAAGCAGGCCTTATGAAAGAACTATTCGATGTTATTGATTGCATGCGAGCTTTGCCCGAGAAGAAGTTTAAGTTGGGTCCACTTCAAAAATGGGACCCGCGCTTGGAACCAGACCTCATCGTGTATAATGCAGTGAGTAGCCTTGGTAAAATGATAAATTGTTCTACATGCTTAGAATTTGAGCAAACATAGGAATAGCCATAAATTGGAGAGCAGCATAGCAGACTTTTATATTGGTCGATGGACAATAACTAGATGTTGGATATTATTTGTAGGTCTTGAATGCTTGTGTCCAACAGAAGCAGTGGGAAGGAGCATTTTGGGTATTACAACAGTTAAGACAACAGAATATACGCCCGACAAATACGACTTATGGTCTGGTAATGGAGGTACTCTCTTTTCACGTTTATCACTAGTATGAATCAAGACTCTTAATGGACTAGATATTCAGATTAATTATGTAAATAATGATATGAATTTTTTCCTCAAGAGAAATTGTTGCCATTCTACATGATGCGTTGCTCTAGGACAGCACCTACATTGAGACGGCACTATTTTAATGAAGCCAATTGCATGTGCTCAAAAAATCTTTTGTACAGTCTAACTGGCTAATAAGTTTTCTGCAAATGGTGAAGTAGGTAATGCTCGCTTGTGGCAAGTACAACTTGGTGTATGAGTTCTTTAGAAAGGTGGAGAAGTCTTCCATACCAAGCACTTTGAATTACAAAAGTATGTTGCAAGACTTGTATAAGTAAGTTGTGTAAAATTTTTGTAGCTTAATCACTATTTTCACCAGTAAATCCCTTTCGTCATCTGTAGTGCTCATTAATGCTCTATGGAGAGAAGGGAAAATAGATGAGGCCGTGCTAGCTGCAAAGGATATGGAAAGACGCGGAATTGTGGGATCAGCTAGCCTCTATTATGACCTTGCTCGCTGTCTTTGTAGTGCAGGAAGGTGCCAAGAAGCACTTCTTCAGGTATGTGTTCTTATTGTGTTACTTTATAACTATCATATTTTTAAAATTATCCTTAAAAATTGTAGAGCGACATACTTGATGCACGTGCAATCTTAAAACTTTACAGCGACAGATAATGTGATTGCCTCCATAACTAAATAGATTGCATTCTTTTTTTCAGGTCGACAAAATATGCAAGGTGGCAAAGAAACCACTGGTCGTAACCTATACGGGACTAATTCAAACTTGTGTCGACTCTGGGAACATGGAAAATGCCGGATATATTTTTAACCAAATGCAGAGGTTCTGCTCACCCAATATTGTGACTTGCAACATCATGCTGAAATCATATATAGAACATGGAATGTTTGAGGAAGCAAAGGGTCTTTTTCACAAAATTTTGGACGGCAGCCACCAGATAAATAGCAAAACTGATTTGAACAAAAGGGTCGTTCCCGATAAATTCACGTTCAATACCATGATGGAGGCTTGTGCGGAAACGAAAAACTGGGAAGAGTTTGAGAATGTTTTTCAGCAGATGTTACATCATGGCTACCATTTTGATTCAAGAAGGCACCTGCGCATGGTACTCGATGCTTTCAGGGCTGGAAAGGTACATTATCTGTCAGCTATTGAATTTAAATTTAGTTCCCTAATCCATTGTTGAAATAAATATGAAAGGTTATGAAAAAGTATATTTTGAGTCCAAATAAGAAAAACAAAATGCCCCAAACCCGCTGTTTTACTTACCGAGACAAAAAACAGTTTTCTAATATAGAATATTATCTCATGATACTGCATGACACTGATTCAAATTTCTTGTTGACCATTCAGACACAGGTATTAGATGCAACATGGGATCACCTTCTTTCTTTCAGGCGGGTTCCGCCCCCTCCTCTAATTATGGAGAGATTTTGTCTCAAACTGATCGAAGGCGACCCTGCAGCGTCCATCTCCAGCATTACAAGTTGTCAAGATACAGAATTACACAACATTTCTGCGAAGGCTTGGTTGAATCTACTGTTAAAAAATGCCGACCGCTTAAAGAAGGACACAATTGTCGAGTTGGCTTGCAAGGTGAGTAACCTTATAGCTTCAAGCAGCCGTCCTCAGCCAGTATTTCAGAATATACTGGACAGTTGTACAAAATTTCTCCCTGATATACCACTAACTACTTAATAAATGAGAAGTTTTGAGTTGTGAATTTCTTGGTTAAATTTTAATTACCTTGCTCTTGAGTATCATTGATTAAATTTTAAAATGAGCGAAAGTGATTTTAGCAAACTATCTAAAGGATCAAACTGTGTACTGCTTGTTGAATTGCGGGGGTTTTTTTTTCCTTAATATATAGAATGAGTGCTTCGAGAATTAGATAATAATGTGACATTTCTTCCTTATATGGTCCTGCAAAACCTTGAAGAATACATCCTTGAAAAACTCAGTTCCTAGCTGTATATCTAAGTAGAAAACTTTCTATGTGCTTTTATGCAAAAGCTCCTTGAAATGCATTATGTAGATAGTGTGGCTAAGCAACTTCTTGGTGTCTATTCATCTCATGTTATCTTAAAAGACCAAGGCCCTTTAGTTGGACCACGAAGAATGAGACTGTTGAACATATTCTCTGCTTTTCATCTGAAGTGCTTTGGGTCAGTGGGTTAGTTGGTTAGTGTTAGTTCCTTCCAAACTATTCCAGTGTTGGTAAGCATAAAGACACAGCTTTTGAGCACAAATTATTACACTTTTTACTAGAATTGCTTATTTATTAAGTTATGTGCAGGTCCTCTTTTGTTTGTGCTAATTAACTCAAAAAGTAAAGTGCCTCATTTATCATGCAGAACCACTTAGTTTCATACTCTAGTGCCTTATTATTACATGAGTTTCACAGTATCACCTGAACCCTTTTGGATCCCCATGTCATCTTATTATTGCCCACAACTTTTCTGGTTAAGTTCAAGGAAAAGTAAAAGGGCTTCTTCTATTCTTGTCAGAAACACATAATAGCTGGCCAGCAAATGGTCTAGTTTGAATCATAGAAAAGGTAGAAGCTCTACTTGAAGTGAGCCCTCAAAAGCAATTATTTTCTAAATTCTCGATTGACGGGTGCAGAAACTTCAAATTAGAGCTTTGGGAGGCCAACTTGTCTAGGGCTCGAGCTTTGGTTCTTTACCGAACTCAAAAGCTTTTGAGTAATTTGTCGCCAAAAACATGGATTTCTCCTATACAGAAATTATTTTTTTAAAAAAAAAACAATTCTTTTTCGGTGTGATTTTGTTCGGTGAGTAGTACAGTAGATAACTTTCTTGTTCATGGATAACTTTGCTTTCATCAATGACAGAGATAACTGTAACGATGAAGAATAAGTCGACGACATTTGAGTGGAGCAGCTGTTTCCGGGTTATTCTGAAATAACTTAACAGAACCGAAGATTACTCGGGGTTTTCCTAGTAATCTCGCGATTATACGGTAGCTTAATTTCGCAACAGGTTAAATACTACAATATTCTGAAACAAGATATGCAATAGGACATCTGCAGTTTGTTGTCTCTAACTATTTACATCTAAGCTAACTTGGGTTCGTGTATTCCAAAACTTTCTCTTATTCCTTGTGTCCTTTTCCTACTAGCTATACATTCCTCACCTGCTCCAATTCCATTTACTGTTAATTCCTCAGCAGTAGTGGTTTTTGAATCCCATTCACTACCTGAGAAATTTCTTGTGGAGAGAACAAAAGTGGGAGCCCACCCAACTGGGTTTGCATTTGGTCCCCTCTTTTGAATTATTGTGAAGGGACCAAAGTGCATTGAATCCAATCAGCCTTTAAATAATAAAATCAAGTGCACTAAATGTGATTTTTTTTTTTTTTTTTATTATAGGGAAAGAGAGAGAGTATGCGATAGCTTCGTTTTTTTTTCTATAATAAACTTAACTGCAAATATATAGTAATCATCCAGTACTTTACCATTTGCACTGTAATTGTTCCTATAACTGAATAAATACTTTTTGAGGTATAGCGAATAATTAAGGAAGAATAAATAATAAGGAATAAAAGGGAAATTCTCTGTTGTGTTTCCTAAGATGGGCTCGTAGGTCATGAGTTTCAGGAGCCTAAAACATTTTCTGATGGAGGAATAATTTTGTTGTTTTGTTATTGTTTTTCAACTTTCACAAAAATGAAGTGTCTCAACATCTTACACTACAAATATGGTTATTTTTCTAGGGACTTTTTTATAAAACAACCCTCTAAAATTTTGAAATTTGTGAAATAACCCTCTCAAAATTTTATTTGGAAAACTAACCCTCCTTTCGCCATGTCGGCGCCACGTCAGAATTTCTTTTAAAGGCGGTGAATCGTTCACCGCTTTCTCCCATTTCTTTTAAAAGCGGTGAATCGTTCACCGCTTTCTCCTATTTCTTTTAAAGACGGTGAATCATTCACCGCCTTTCACTTATTCACTATTTCTTTCTATATCCCATATATAATCCCAACAACCACATAAAAATTCTAACAAATCATATATAATCTTAACAACCTTTAAATCCTAATAATTTATCCATATAATTTCATATAATCTTAACAGCCTGAAAATCCTAATAATCTATCTATACAATCCTAATAATCAAATAAAAATTCTAATGATCCACATATAATCCTAACAACCTCACTTTTTTCTATTTCCTATATAATTCACGCACAATTTTAATAAATACGGTGAACGATTTACCGCCTTTAAAAGAAATACGAGAAAGCGGTGAACGATTCACCGCTTTTAAAAGAAATGAATAAAAGCGGGAAACGATTCACCGCCTTTAAAAGAAATGGGAGAAAACGGCGAACGATTCACCGTCTTTGTAAGGAAACCCTGACGTGGCACCCACGTGGCGAAAGGAGGGTTAGTTTTACAAATAAAATTTTTACAGGGTCATTTTGCCAATTTCAATTTTTTGGAGGGTCATTTTATAAAAAAGCCCTTTTTCTAGCTCTTGTTTTTAGCAGTAAAATACAATTCAATGCGACACATGTTCATCAAATATTCTCACTCTTTTCTTATTTTTACCTACCTTTTATTGAAGTGAGAGAAACACAGATTCTCAATTTTAGGACAAAAGAATATTCTCAAGTTCTCTACCTATTTAATTTAAGAAAAAATTTCAAATACTATCTCTATAATTTTGTACTTTCTCACTTTAGTACTTTGTGGTTTAAAGTGTTTCACTTTTATCTCCTGTGATTTTATTTTTCTTTTTTGTTATTCCCTTCACTAATTTTTTTTCGTTAAATCAGTGAGAAAGTTTAAACTAAATAATATTAAAATAAATATTTAATAAATTATAGGTGAAGTATCTAAAGTTTTTTGTATATAATTTAACGAAAAGTTAACGAAGGGGCTGACGAAAAGAAAAAAATAAAATTATAGTGTACTAAATTGATACATTTTAAACCATAAAATACTGAAGTGAGAAATTGTGAAACCACATGGATGGTATTTAAAGTTTACTCTTAATTTAAGACACTGATTAATTCTCTTCATGCCAACTTTTCATTAATACTCATCTAATTCTATCTTATTCCCGCTGCATTTTTTTTCAGATTACTTATAAATAAATTAGCAATTTAATCCAACCGTAGGTATCCATTTAAAATGAAATAATAATTTTAAACAAAAACAGTGTTGATATATATTTTCAAGATAGAAAATTACAAAATAATAATATTATTATTTTGTATTCTTACAAAATATTTAAATTAAATTTATTGCAAAAAACATTATTTATCTCCTCCACATGAGCTCGCCACTCACTTCCCAAGTTGACCCTTTTGCAAGCGATAGATCCAATCTAACAGATAAGATCAACAGATCTAGTTTTGTCTTTTTATTTTTTTTTAAAAAAAAGATTTAAATTAAATCAATCAAATAAGAAAGTTTAAAAATTTCAAGCAGAGTTTACAATTTAAATTAAAAAATTTAAAAGCAAAATTAAAAAAAAATCCTCTATAATGGCCAAACCCTTCTCTGGTTCGCTCTATCATCTTCTTCGCCTCCACGTCCTCTCCCTCTCTCTCCCTCTCTCTCTCCCCTAAAAATTCTGCTTAGGGTTCGTCTTATTTGGTCATAGAGCCCTAAAATCTAGGGCAAAATCGCAGCAAGGAGGCGCCTTTCTCCCCTACGTTTGCTATTGGATCTCACTCGTCGAGAAACCCTAACCCTAGAATCGTGCACACCCATTTCCGCGCTGTTATCTCGCTGCGTTACCCCCGCGTATACTCGTCTCACCAGGTTTATTGAGCGATAACGCCATGGCGAGCTTGGATGGTGATGGTGGTGGTTTTCTCGAAGACCCTGGCCCTGAGAACGGAGTTGGGCGACCGTGTAACGGGGAAAAAGGTGGACTTTTTTTTTAAAAAAAAATCGTATTGTTTATTGTAAAGATCTTGTTTGTAGTTTGATTTGATGGAACCTTTTGTTCTTCATGAAATCCTTTTGTTGTTGTGTTGGGTTTTATGAGAAGGTAGAAACTTTGGTGCTTCGTTATGTGGTCGTGTTGGTTTTGGAAGTAGTGATGCTTAATTTATTACTTCATATTTTGTGTGTTTTCCGTTTAAGATGATCTTGTGTAGTATCAAAGAGGATTTGGTTGACTTGTTACGAGCATGTATTGGACGATTGTTTGGTCTAAGAGTTTTGACATCTATGTTGGCAATTGATTGGAGTGGAAAGTATTTTTGCCTTTGATCTGCAGTTAGTTGCTCTTCTATTATGTTTGATGCGATTCTTACTTCCCCTTTAGTAGACATAGTTAGCTTCCCATGTAGCCTTGCTTTTGGAGCAGCTTCTCTTTTCCGAGAAGCAATTATTAGGTGTTTGGTGCATATGAAAATCCTTAGGTGCGTTCGCAAGCTAAATTGAGCTTCCTGGCACCAAATAAGGTCTATTTTGGAGCTTTTGCTTCTACTGCAGCCCGAAGCTGTTCGGTATATCTAAATTAAAGAGCAGTTAATCGTTTCTTTAAACAGCACTACTCAGAGCACTTCCACATATGCTCTAGCCAGACCAAACAGAGCCTAAATTCAGCTGATCGCCATTTTTTTTCTTATTTGTTGCTGTTCGTTACATTGTAATTTATAGCCTGATGTGCCTTTCTGAAATCGGAATTGAAGTTTTAATATCTAATCTCGTGAGACTACATTTCTCTTTTATGCAGATGTTCGCTTTGATGCTTCACAGTATGCATTTTTTGGCAAGGATGGTGTGGAGGAAGTTGACCTAGGGGGTTTAGAAGATGACGACCAGGATGATGATGGTCTTGGTGTTGTTGGGCCTGGTGATGAAGAGCATCAGTTTTCTTACCTTGGGGACAGTTTAGAGGTGAATTTCTTAAGCTATTGGTTTGCAGTTCTTACTTACTTACCATGATATCACCTTCAGTGGAAGTTGTGGAACGCTTGTAGTTATTACATGTTTTCATTTTCTTGGAGAGCAAAGTGTAATTAGCTTGAAGCCTTTTTGTTTCCCCCTTTCTTTTCTGCTGTACTCATTTTCTGTAATTTCCTCTCATGTTAAATAAATAATTGCTCATCCTTTGTGTGTGCTTTCTTATTACTGTAGTCCTCTAGACTGCCTTCTCTCAGATCATATGATCGTGACAAATGTTTTGTTTGCTGCGATGCTTAAAAAAAAGAAGAAGAAAAACTTAAAGACATGCACGTCTAAAATCCATGATAATTATGTATTAAAAGTCACTATTACTTAGTCTTTTGCTAACATAGACCCATTTGCAGGGTGAAGGCTTAGGTTCTTTATCTGATGTTGATGATCTTGCAAGCACATTCTCAAAGGTCAGTCACTTTTACTCTAGATCATTGTGTTTAAATATGCATTCTCTTTATATGACCATATCTTCATACATACAGGAAATTTTTGACTTTAGGCCCTAAATTACTCCACCTTATCAGATATTACTTTTCATTGTTCAGCAGTATTTTCATATTATGTTGTAGAAAGAAGTTCACTTCAGAAGTTACTTTGGAATTATGTGAAATCATCTGGTTTTCTTTCTGTGGTCCTTTCATATGGAGATTATATACATATTATTTTTGCCGCTTTCAGCTGAACAAAGTTGTTGATGAACCAAGACGTACTGGAGTAATTGCTCATGGGGGATCAGTTCCTATAGAAAGTAAGTATGAACTTCTGATATTAAGCAAGTTTTTTTATTTAACAGCAAAAGGATCATGCATTTTTCTTTGCTTTGGCAATATTTCATTGTTACCGTGTATATTGTATTTTGCTGCATTATGGTTGTACCGTGCTTTCTTAATTGTCTTGATTCTCTTGTGATCCCATTAATTTTCAAATTATACTATAATGTCTTCCTTTCTATCAACTCAAGTTCTCGTGCTAATCCTTGGGTAGTTTTCCTATCAGGTTCTTCTACTGCTGACTGGGCGAAGGAGCCGGACTTTTTGAACAGGCTTGATCAGCAATTATTTGATGCTGAAAATGCCCACGATAATAAACGATGGTGGTCCCATCCGCATCCTCCTCCAACCCATATCGCAGATTCGGATTCCAAACTTTTATACAGAACATCTTCATCTCCTCAACAACTACCCCAATGCAAACCCAGTGAGCCAATTCCTGTATCCAGTTCACCTTATTTCTCCCGCTCTCCACCTACTGGACTACTCCAATTTGCTTCTCCTAGAAACACTTATCCTACACTCCAAGGTCCTCTTTCTGGGCCAAACCCCTCCCCTTTCTCCCAATTCTCTTTGGCCCGATCACCTCACGGGCCAAACTACGGTGCAAATTTGGCCCAACATGTTCGACAAGGGGCTTTTATTGACAGTCAGCATCAGAATCGCTGGTCTAATTCTAATTTAGCGCCCCACTTGATGCCTCATTCAAATGGTATAATGCGACCTCAGTTATTTCCCCCCAATCAACAGCATAGATTTCCTGGTCATTCTCCACCTCAGCTACTTGGGATGGTTGACTTGCGAGATCAGAGGATCAAACCTGGTTTTATGAATATCGAGAATGGGCGGCAACGATTTCGTTCAAAGTTCATGACGGCTGAAGAGATCGAATACATAGCAAGAATGCAGCATGCCGCAACACACAGCAACGACCCCTATGCGGACGACTACTACCACCAAGCTTGCCTGGCAAAAAAATCCTCAAATTCAATTTTAAAGCACCATTTTTGCCCAAATGATATTATGAATTCTCGAGCACCAACTAAGGATGAGCCGCATGCCTATCTTCAAGTGGAAGCTTTGGGGCGGCTCCCCTTCTCTTCGATACGACGGCCCCGCCCTCTTCTGGACGTCGAACCATTACATGCAACTGGTGATGAAAACATTATAGACCAGAAAAATTCAATGAAGCCTCTTGAACAAGAACCGATGCTTGCGGCTCGGATCATGATAGAGGACGGCCTTTGCCTTCTTCTTGATGTAGATGACATCAATCGGTTTTTGCAGTTTAATCAAATGCCAGATGGTGGGATCCTATTGAGGAAAAGAAGTCAGGCCCTATTAGAAGAGCTAGCAGCCTCCTTGCATCTTGTAGATCCTCTTGGGCCCAATAGAACTGGGCTTTCCATGGGCCTGGGCCCGAACGACGACCTCGTGTTCCTCCGTGTAATCTCACTCCCAAAGGGCCGAAAACTTATTACACAGTACCTTCGTGCTTTAATACCTGGTAGCGAACTCATTCGTGTAGTTTGCATGGCAATTTTCCGTCATTTGAGATTTTTATTTGGTACTTTACCCTCGGATTCAAGTGCAGCTCAAACCACAATAAATCTTGCAAACTCTGTTTCTTCTTGCATTCGCGGAATGGATCTGAGTGCCCTTGTACTTGTCTTACCGCCGTTGTTTGTTCTTCGGAGCAGCCACCTCTTCGACCACTTGGAAGCACTTTGGGTAATGGGGCCACTACACTCATAATGTGTGTTCTTGAGAGAGCTACCGAGCTTTTAACTGATCAAGGTGCTTCCACCAACTATAGCGTGCCAAAAAGGGCGTTGTGGCAGGCTTCTTTCGATGCTTTCTTTGGGCTTCTCGTGAAGTATTGTTGGAACAAGTATGACGGCATAATGCAATCGGTTTTGACGCAGGGTCCAAATGCCACTATCAATGCTTCAGAGGTACCTAAAGCTATAAGCAAGGAAATGCCGGTGGAACTGTTGCGCGCCAGTTTGCCTCATACCAATGAGAGCCAAAGGAAGGTTTTACTGGATTTCGCCCGGCGTTCGATGCCCGTCGCAGGTTATGATGCTCATGGGGCCGGTAGCGGACTGAATGCCTCGGGATCCGTGCCTGGTTAGTCTTATCATTTTCTTAGAGGAATCGAAAACACGTCATAAATTCTGATCTGTTCAGATGCCTTGTGCCCTGTGCGCCTTTCTAAAAGGGAAGGTGATCTCTTGGCGCTTGAAAAGAAAATGGAAGAAGAAACATACGTAGTCTGGGCATCGATAAAAGACGAAGTTATTCTTTATTCTATTCGCTTGGCACACGCCTTTTAGTTCATCTCCGTGTTACGCTAGTTTTGGGGCAGTTCTCTTCTGAGGAGCGGAATTTTGGTGCTCTGAATCGGAACTCTAGCCAGTTGTTAGTGAGTAGAATCTGTACAGGTTACTGTTATTGAAGACTCTTCTTCTTCGCTGTTCTTCAACAAGACCTGGTTAAGTGCTCGCGATAAGGTAGTTCCTCTACCATCTTCCGGCGGCAAGAAAAATTTTAACGCAACTTAATATGTAGTTTGAACTTCAATTTGGACTACTGTTAGTTACGACACATTGTTCAGGGGCCCTGAGAAAGAGGAGGAAAAGAAATTCTTTAGTTTTGGGCCAGTGTTTTAATGTGGTATGTTAGACTTTCTGTTTTATCAATATATTAGTTGCAGAGAGAAAATGAAATTCTGTGGAGTTGCTCGGCTTATCAGCAGTGATGATATAGAAAAGTTGTGGTATGATTTTCTGTAAAATTTGCTCTCTTTGATGCGTGAAGTTCTTATGTCATGTGTGTTTTCATGCAGTATATTATTATTATTATTATTAAACTGCTTGTTTTGAGCAATTGAGAGTCAAATTTGCTTAGTTTTGGTGTTCCTTGTCATTTTGTTGCAAGGCTTTATTGGAAATTTCTACTGCTTAATTCTCTCAAACATTTTGCAGCTCCCCAGAGCGAAATATACTGTATATTGTTGAAAATGAAAAATAACCATGCATGCTAATTTCATACAGAAGACACTCCAAAGTTTGCAACAAATTACCTGTTTAATTGGTCTCTCTCTCTCTCTCTCTCTCTCTCTCTCTCTCTCTCAAGCACTAATAATAATATGCTAATATTTAAGAAGGCATAAGATATTTATATATAGAACACACAAACAGGAACCCAAAAATAGGTATATGAAGTTAAGAGAAGTAACTTGGAAAAGAAAAGGTGCATGGAATATTCTAAAAATAATTAGAGAAGAAAAAGTAGGAGTGGACCAAACCAAACCTCATTTACTACACAACATTTTTAAGCAGGTTCCTCAACATCTATCTTTTTAAGTTTTTTTTTTCTTTTAATCATCTTTTCAACTTCTATCCACTTTATTTGGGTTTTTAGATTTTTAATTAAATAAAAAAAAATCATAACTGAACTGGTGTGCATGTCAACTAGTGTACATTTTTATTTGTTTCTAATATTTATATTCACCAAGCACACCAACTGAATTCCTAGCATATCAACTAGTGTATCCCTCTACACCACACTCAACTTTTTCACTGGAGAGATTCATAGATTATAATAATGAGAAAGAAAAATCTTTCGCATTATATCCGCTTTGTTTAAAATAATAAAGCACACAATTGGAGACCAACAGTGTAATTGACCCAAATTTAAATTGAAATTTAGGACAAGTGTCCCTCAATTATACCTTTCTTATAATTTGTTCAATATCAGCTCCTTAAAAGAGATTCTGTTCCATGTCGAAGCCCAAAGTCAACCACACGTTTTGTCTTTTTAATAATACCTTCTGATATTGACTTTTCTATCCAACATATCCTTCCAAATCCTCCCTACAATTTAAGGGCGTGTTTGGTTCGCTTTTTCTTCACCCTGAAATCAGAATCGAAATGGGCGAATTCGTTTGTAGGTATTTGGTATGTGAAAGTTCCATTCCGATTCCGATTCCCCAGTGGAGTGGAAATCCCCCAATCATCTCTTTTTCCAATCCAGCCTCGAATCCGGACGAAATGAATATTTATTCGAATTAAATTTATTTTTTCAACTTTTTAAATTAAAATATAAGTTTAAATTTAGAAATTAAAATTTTAATTTTAAATTTTAATTTGAACTTGAATTAAAAATTAAAATTTAATCAAGTATTTTGAATCTAACTTATGATAAATTCAATTTTAATTTATATAAAGTTTTATTCAAATTTTATTTAAAACTTAAATTAAATTTATGGATTCAAATTAAAATTTAAATTGTAATTTTAAGTTTGTATTTGAATAAATCGAAATTTAGTTTTATATTTTGAATTATCCGCTCAACGTCAAAGTTTAATTTTTTTAAAAAAATAGATTTAAAATTTTGACATTATTTCAAAATTTTGATGTAAATTTTTAATATTTAATTTTTAATTTAAATTTAAATTAATATATTGTAAAGATAAAGTTAATATATTAATCTGATTATGTTTTTTATATTTGCCTGAACCAAACATCGATAATGAAAATAATTTATTCCGATTCCGATTCATATGATGAACCAAAGTAATGAGTTATTTCGATTCTGATTCCAATTTATTTCGATTTTGATTCTGATTCCGACTCTGACTTCGACCAAACACGCCCTAATTGTCTCTATAAGCTTGTAAATGGCAAATACAAGAAATATTCTAAAATTTTTCTGTACGAAAGAGCTCAATAATATTCTGTGCAAACGCTTTTGCAGCTTAGGATGTGTTTAGTTTCACGTACATAAAACTGTAAAAAAAAATTTCAATAGAAAAAAAATTTTTGGAAGAAAATAAATTTTACACTCTATAGCGTTTAGTTTGTAGGAAAAAAAAAATAGTTTTTCATTACGATTGTTTAGTTACAAAAAAAAAAAAGTTATAAATAAAAAATTAATATATATGTATTTTCTTATTTTATATATTATATATTATTGGTATATAATAATTGTTATACTATATTTATTATTATTATATTTTAAATTTATAAATAAAATATATTTAAAACATATTATACAATAAATATGTAATATCATATATAATAATATATATTTAATACTATATATTTATAAATAATATTATGATATATAAATTATTAACATATAATATTATTTATATTAAAAAATTTAATTTTATAATATATATATATATATATATATTATATATATATGAAAGAGAGAGAGAGTTCGGCTGGGACACTATCGATAGCACCAAGGATTAGTGCTATTGAGTTTTCCACCGTTAGATTTAATCATTTGATTATTTTTACTCTGTTAAGATTATTATTCAAAACAACACCCACTGAACCCTAGGGGCTCATATCATCCTAACCACATATTTCTTATCAAGAATATATATATATATATATATATTATATATATATATATTATATATATATATATATATATATATAGGTCCGGCTACTATACTATTATGAGTACGATCGCCCTCATACTCATAATTATTTTTGATGATAGAGCTTCCGAATTCACGATCCACACCGTTAAACGTTATTTACAGCAATTTAAAACTTCTAGAAATCAAATTTTATAAATTTCGACATACATTTACCTTACGATCAAGTGGTCACAAATTTGAAAATTTTTAACGGCCGTATGAGATACTTGCTAGTTAACGGTGTAAAGAATCGAAATAGTTGAATTTTTGATAGAAAATTCTATTCACTACATAGATAAAGATCAATAACTCCGATCTTGAATTGAAGTATCCGATCATCCTTTTTAGGACGTCGTTCGATTTTGACCGTTCATTTTATGCCCACTTGATGGACTTTATTATGATTTCGAAAATTTACGAAATTTATTTTCTAGAAGTTTCAAATACTCTAGATCATATTTAATGGAGTGGATCGTCGATTCGAAAGCTCCATCATCGAAAACAACTTATGAGCACGAGGGCTCCAATACTCCTAATAGTATAGTAGACACGGCATATATATATATATATATATATGGGATACTATCGATAGCACTAAGGATTTGATATTATCAATTTTTTCACTGTTAAATTTAACGTTTTGATTATTTTATCCGTTAGATTATACTATTCAACTAACATCCACTCAACCCTAAGGGCCCACATTATCCTAACCACACAATTTTCAATCTAATGGCTAAAAAACTAATAGCACCAAATGTTTGGTGTTATTGATAGTATTCCAGCCTAGTTCTATATATATATATATATATATATATATATATAATGGAAGAGGGAGAGAAAGTCCACGGGGTCCACCGTGGACTCTCAATCATGTGTAGTCCAGGAGGTGAAGATAACCTCACGGATTGCGTGCGCAAAAGGCTTCCTGAGCGGCGTGTTTTGATATCAGTTTTCGTTCTCGAAAAATGAAAACCGGTGTTTTTCAAAAATTTGTAAAAATTTTTTTACAAGAAATCAAACATCAAAAATTCTTTTTTAGTAGAAAAAAAGGATAATTGTCTATATACCTCTTATACGTTTGAAAATATCTAATTTATCTCTACTTTTTTTTTCTTTCTAAAATACTCCTGATATGTTCCACCGTTATTGCAAATTACTCGCGCAGTTATCTTTTGTTAAGTTAACTTGGATTAAACGTGAGTTAAATATCTACCACAGTTAAAAAAAATTAAAATATCAATTTTGCCCTTAACTTAAAGGCATATAAAAAATGTTAGTGACGGTAGAGGAGTATATTTGAAAAGACCAAAAGTCAAAATGTTTTTTGTACCCTGACTTTAAGGACAAATAAAAAAGGTCGGTGATGGCGGAAGGGTATATTTGAAAGGGCAAAAAAATAATTTTATACATATAATAGAATTAATTAACAAATTTTAACTCTAGAAGTATATTTGAAATAGATTTGAACGTAAAAAGAATATTTTCAATATTAACCTTCTAAAAAGGGATAAATAGAAAGTCGAAAAAGCATTTCGAAGTAATTTACGCTTGCAATTATGAATATTCAGACAGGGTCACTGGTGCCACATGGAACGATCTAGTGTGAAAAGGGTTCAAGATCGGAAGGAGTTTAAGGATTGATTAGTAATTAAGGATTTGATTATATATTCTTTCTGCACCCGGTGCATACACAGCACGGTGCACTGGCTAATCTCCGAATAGCTAGCGGTTCGATGACGTGGTGCACCGAGTTCAGCCAAATTAATTAGTTTCTTTGAATTTTGACGCGGACAACGAAGTCGACTGACTCACTACCCTTTTCATTTTTTATTTTTTGTTTTTTGTTTTTTTGTTTATTTATTCTTTAATTTAGTCTTCCACGTCCCTTTCTTTCACTGTTCTAGTGGACCCTGATCTCTCATTTTCTACTAGAGGCCGCATTAATAAATGCTACCACAATATTACGATTTACGAGCCACACCCACACCCACGTCGACCGGGATACGCACTAGTTACAGTACATACCAGCAATGTCGGGTCCAGCAGGAGTTCCATCCGCCGACGCCGCCGTCGACGCCGTCACCGCCGTCGACGCCGTCGCCGCTGCGGAGGAGGATGTCCCGATCCCGATCCCGATCCCGATCCCGATGGGGGTGGCGCACCCTCATCCTCTCGGCGGGGCGGAGGAGGAGTTCGTGTTCCGCGTGGGGTGCCGCACCCTCCTCCTCTCGGCGCCCGCCCTCATCTACGCCCTCGCAGTCGCCGGAGACCCGACGCTGCCGGTGCCCACCTGCCACCTCCTCCTCCTCTTCCTGCTCTGGGCGCTCGCCCTCGGCCTCGTCTACGCATCGACGGCGGAGCTCCGCTGGTTCCCGCGCGGTGCGGCGGTGGCGGTGGCGGTGGCGCGGGCGCTCCACCGCCTCTTCTGGGAGCAGCGGCGGTGATGAGACCTCGACGGATCATCTTCGACAGAGGTGAAACTTTACAACCCTAACTCGATCTATCGGTCGATCATCCTCCATATCTCTCTCTCTCTCTCTCTCTCCCTCCTCTCTCTATTATAATATATATATATATATGTGTGTGTGGTGTGTAGTGTGCGCTGGCGCGCGCTGTATGTGTGTTTGTGTGTGTGTCGTACGTTTGTGTGTTCTATTTGTGCATTTTTATATCTCTTATGCATGATGCCGGTGTATGGTTTTTCTTCTTCTTCTTCCTCTTCTTCCTCTTCTTCTTTGTAGTAGTGTATATATATGAAGTTATAGAGGAGATTTAATATCAAATTATGATAATATAATATATATAATATAATATATAATATATATTTATATATATTACTATAAAAGTATGGTTTTTCCCTTGTTCAAGTGAATGAAATGGAATCGATCAGTACCAGCTATATACTCTTCTTCTTCTTCTGGTTCCTTCTTTTTTTTCCCATTTTTTATGGCCTTCTTGATGCAAGTTATAAATAAGGGCTAGGCCCTTTATATAAGTTCTATTTCATATAATTGATCAAGACAATGGATTAATTATTACAAAAGAAAGTAGAGAAGAAAAAGAAAAAGAACCAATTAAGAAGAAATTTACACACAAATTAAGCACGGATGAGTATCCATGCTATCATTCTATCTATCTATCTATCTATCCTAGGATTAATAAACCTCTGATCCAACAAATTGCAGCAAACCAACATTCGAAATTATATGACCTGGAAATTAATTAACAAAGCTCCGCATATATATATATATATATATATATATATATATATATGAAATTCACTCCATCAGCTCCGGGGCGAAAATGAAGTTATAAATGCTTGTTCTCCGAACATCCTGTGCGAAGTCCACGCAGTCTCATATGCAGTAGAAGGCGTTGTAGTGCGACAAAGAAAGAACACAAGCGTGCAAGGTGGGGAAGGGGTGTGGGATCGATGCATGTTTGGTGATTATTACCACGTTGAAGCTCTTAATTACCTTCCCTTTCCTCTCATTATTTCTTCCTCTTCTTCTACTACTACTACTACTTCTCATTCTTCCTTTACTCTCCTTCTTCCACTTCTCCTTCTTATTCTCCTCTTCTTCCTTTTTCGTTTTATCCATCGTTGTCCTCCTCCTTATCCTTCTTCTACTTCTTAGACTATTATCATCATTTATATATATTCTCCTCCTCACGCTTCTGCTATATATGTATTTCTCATGCACTACTTGTTGTTTATTTCCTATATATATATATATATATATGTGTGTGTGTGTGTGTGGTGATCATGATACACAGCGGATATATGCATGTTTTGGATAGGCTTCTACAATTAAATTGCATCTGTTTGTTTTGTTAATTATTTCCTTTTGTTGGGTTAATTAGTGTTCTTCGCATCTCTTTGTTCTCCCTCCCCTTGGGTTTGGGAATTAAACCCTAATTAACCTTAGCCAGAAAGGAAAGGAAATAAAGAGAAGAAACTAAGTATTTCTCCCAACTCTCTATCTGGATTGATGCTGGGCCTGACGCGCCCCACGTTACATGCACCCGCCACCCTCTCCCACCTCTCATCTCGATCTCTCTCATCCAATTTATACTTTATATGATTCATGATCATTTACGTTTCCCAACTTGTCGATATAAGTAAATGGATAAATTACTTACCTGAGTAATTAGGCAAGCAATACTACATCTACAAATCATTTTCTGATTATAATCTTACAGCATGTCACAGAGACTGAAATTTTTACACTGACCATGCATCTCTCCACTCTCTCTCTCTTTCTCTCTCTCTCTTTAAAAAAATTATTAGTGGATCCCAAAAAAAAAATTTTTTTTTTGAAGGAAAAGTAGCATGCTACCGCTTCATTCAATGTGGAGGTGAATTTAGCTACAAAAGTTGGTCGGGCATCAGGAAAAAAAAAGAAACAACCAAACGACTATTGAGCACAATAGGAACTCGAAAGGTTTCTGAACGAGCGAATCTCCGCTGACAATTGTCTCATGGTGATCTTCTTTTTATCAAAAGTTCTTCTGTTCCTCTCCAGCCAAATCATCCACCATGACATGGCAATTGTCGCTAACTCTCGCACCAGTAGGGCGGCGCCTTTGAGTCTGCTTACTTCCCAGAGGCAAATGACTGAAGTGCAGTTCGGTATCAACGTTTTGCTCGATAGTAGACCTCTGGCCAATAAGAGTCTGATTGTTTCGCAGCCCACGAAAATATTGTTTAAACTCTAAGAGGCGAGAGTTTAAACCCTTGCATCGAGGATTTGCAGGATTAAAATTCGTTTTTCAGTTTGTAGACTAAGCAATTTTCATAACAAATTTTTTTGTTTTGTTAACTTTGATATGATGGGTAATTAATTGCGAGTATAGCACCAAGAAATGTCTCCTGCTAATTAATTGGATACTTTGTGGTAAATTAATCAAGGGGACTTTCATTGGTTGTTACTGTGAATGCAAACCGTTTTTCTATAAATCCTGGTTACAGGAGGGTGGATTTTCACCACAAGCTCAACACAAGGAATTTTGTACTATATAAAGCCCTAAAAGATTCGAACTTAGGGAACTCCTGGCACAGATTTCCTGTGAAACAATCAATTTTTTGTCTCTAAAAGCTCCAACCAACTGTGAATTATGTTTAAATTATGTTTAAATCATGTTAAATATGTCTCGAATTCTAGTACCGCAAGATTTTCTAACTCTATTCTGTTTTGATTGTCCCATTAAGTTTTTTTTTTTTATGAGAGATAGGTAGCACACTACCCGCTTCGTGTATTTCATTTAGAAATAAATTTAGCTAGAAATGTGAATCAACTAGAATTTGAACTTGGGTCTCGTGTACCAACCACCAAGCCTTTTGCCACTTGAGAGATTGTCCCATTAAGTTAAGTTTAGATTATTTCTAATTTTATTGAGATATTCCTAATTTTAGTGGGTTTGTATTTATAGTTGCATTAGGATTTAGCCACTATTATAAATATATTCTTTATTCCATTGGTTTAATGCGGAAAATGAGAGAGAGAGTATGGATGTATTTTTTGGAATTAGGGTTTCATGAAAGAGACATATTTTGTACACCACTTTGATTATAATGAAGATCTCCGCTCCGTCTTCCCCCCTGGACGTAGGTCGGCGGCCAAACCATGCACGTAAATATCGTGTGCTATATTTTTCTTCTCTTTTTCTCAGATCTCTTTTGGTATTTTCGCACCCGACGAACTAGATCTTTTCAGTTTTGTCCTAACAAACTGGTGTTAGAGCCTGAGTGTTTGTTTGGGTGTTTAAGACGTCGACGAATTTGAGATCGAGAAGTTTGATCGTTCCAGCAGTTTCGCTCTACGACAAATTATCGTTTTGATGCAACAGAGGTTGCAAAAGGCGTAGTTGGAGAATGAGAAGATTGGCACTTCAGAGAATCCCGCGGATTTGCTCATTAAGTTTTTTAGGCGATCAAAGTCAAGTATTCCATAAACTTGTTCGTATGTGCAGTAGCACTTCAGTAGCTTTTGGGATTTTGGTGGAGAAGATAGAGAATTCGAGCCAAGGTGGGATTGTTAAATATGCTTCGAATTCTAGTACCGCAAGATTTTCTAACCCTATTCTGTTTTGATTGTCCCATTAAGTTAAGTTTAGATTATACCTAATTTTATTGAGATATTTTTAATCTTAGTGGGTTTGTATTTCTAGTTGTATTAGGATTAGCCACTATTATAAATATACGCTTTATTCCATTGGTTTAGTGCGGAAGATGAAAGAGAGAGTATGGGTGTATTTTTTGGAATTAGGGTTTCGTGAGAGAGACATATTTTGTACACCACTTTAATTATAATGAAGATCTCCGCTCCGTCTTCGCCCTTGGACGTAGGCCGGTGGTCGAACCACGTAAATATCGTGTGCTATATTCTTCTTCTCTTTTTCTCAGATCTCCTTTGGTATTTTCGCACCCGATGAACTAGATCTTTTCGGTTTTGTCCTAGCAAATCATTTATGTTCAACACTTACAGCTACATGTGTTTCATGTCCTGTTATATCATTATATCTTGTGTTTCCTCTTTGACAAAGCATAAGGCATGATTCATCTAATTTTCATTGTACACATTATATAAGTGTGCATATTGCTAATGATATTTTTAGACCATTCTCCATCAAATCAATTTTTTTGGGGATAAAATAGATAATATTTAACAACGTTGATCTTTCATTTGTGTGCTCTATTATTTAAAACAAAGCAGATAATACAAAGATTTAATGCAATCGATTGTGTGGTAATTAACATATATAACAAGTAACATTAGTTACATTACTCCGGACACCACCACCTCTTCTTTCTCTTTCTCACTATAATTTATGACTTGCTTCGATCTATTAGATTATATTTTAATTTTAAAATATTGGCCAACAAATATTTAGTATGTGGTGTATGCTATCGGGAATTGCTAACACAGCAGTCATAGAAAATCTCCATTCAGCGTCGAATGGAAAGAGCCCGTGAGATGTCGTCACTAAACATGATCAATTTATTTTTTTTATGATCAATTTTTTTTTTTAGNTATTTGAGTCAATAGATGGCGTATTGACTTTTAAAATTTAAGTAAATTAACTGCTTTATGTTGCATGAAATATACTAATTAAATCGATAAAAATAAATGATTATTTAAATTTTGAAGTTTATATGCTGTCGACCGATTCAAATTAAACAAATTGAAGGATTAATCAGTGAAATCAAAATTTGAAAAAATTGGTTAGCAAAATTAAAGTAATTAATAGTTTAGATAAGTTTTATATATTGTTATGTTTTTTTTTTTTACCCCAAATGGTGAAAACCGGTATTTGGTGGATATTGTAATATTTTTGTTGCCTGCCCTTTATTTGAGACTTGGTGTCTCGTGTGTGGTACTCGGATCACCACACTTTAGTTTCATCACTAGTGAATTACCCGCGCTAGTGAATTACCCGCGCGATACTGCGGATATAAAATTATTTTTATAATAAACTTTATTTTTTAAAATATTTTTATATAGTTTTATAAGCCTAATTATTAATTAAAAAAATTATATAAAAATAATTTAGTAGTTAAATCTATTTAAATAAAAGTTATTAAAATTGATATATGCGCAAAGTAAATTTATATAATAATTTATTTTATAAAGATACATATAAAAAGGATGATAAA